>NW_020837945.1:58485587-58766495 GCF_003676395.1 Aethalodelphis obliquidens
GTGTGTGTGTGTGTGTGTGTGTGTGTGTGTGTGTGTGTGTGCGAATTCTGGAAGATTTCCCTTGCTGACTTGCTTTTAATGCTGTTTACGACTCAAGGAAACTGAGGATCGGATATAGAGGGATTTGCCAGATACTGTGATAGGGTATGGTCTATTCTAGCCCCTGCAAAAACACACACTGCCAGAGTTGTGAACAAATGTGCAGTAATTCACAAAATCTGTCCATTCCCTCCCACCCCCAATGGTATAAAAGGACTGAGTATGGTGTTGATTTTTGCTCAAAAATTTTCTTGGAGAACAAGGTAAAGTAATGGCAAAGAAGCCATGGCTTAAGCCACGGATATGGCCAACTGCTTGGCATCTCCCCTACAGTGGAAGAAAGGAGAGACTATTGGGTTGATTCTCAACTAGTGCACCTGCCTGCCTTCCTTTCAGTGGCTCTGCTGAGATGCAGGGACGGGACAGTGTGGGGTTGCTTCATTTCCCTCTGTCATGTTTCCCAGAGCAGCAAACACCGATCCTGTGGCTAAGCCATCCTTTGTGGACGGAATTCAGTGTCATTCACTCAAATCTATCTCTGAGTAGGAAAAATTCTTTTTTTGCTCACTTTTAGGTATTCCGTGCAACAACAGAACTTTTAAGTGTGGCAATGATATTTGCATTAGGAAACAAAATGCAAAATGTGATGGCGCTGCGGACTGTCCAGATGGAAGTGATGAGGAAGGCTGCAGTGAGTAGAAACATGTTCCTTCTGATCCTTTGTATTTGTTCCTCAGTTGATCTGTTTTTCATTTTTATTCCCTTCTTGGTGTAATGCCCCAGGCAGAAGTTGCCACAGGCCAGGGAAGAATAGTAAACATTGGTGAACTGAATCTGAAATGGTTTCTCAGAATTAAAAATTCTAGAGTGGATTCTGTCTTCTTTCTTGATAATAAGCATTCATGCACTAGATGTTTATACTGAGAACTTTCACTTTCTAATAACTCTAATCCAGGGATAAGCTCTTAAATAAAAAAACCTATGAGAAAGGAAATAGGTACTGGAATGCCATGGATGACTTTGTTAATTATGCCTTATGTTGTGATCAATGTCAAGTGCTGGTTCGTTCCTTAGCTATGACCTGAGAACAGTAATCCACCCTATGTTATTATTAGTTGTGTGGTTTCTAATTGGCCATGTGCCAACTTGTTAATTATGTATCCTTATCAATACTATTTATACTGGAAAATAATTGCTCTGATAACTAGTTTTTCTTAACTAGGTTTTTTTAAAAAAATTAATTAATTAATTATTTTACTTTTGGCTGCATTGGGTCTTCATTGCTGTGCGCGGGCTTCCTCTGGTTGCGGCGAACGGGGGCTACTCTTCGTTGTGGTGCGCAGGCTTCTCATTGCGGTGGCTTCTCTTGTTGCAGAGCATGGGCTCTAGGCGCGTGGGCTTCAGTAGTTGCAGCACTCAGGCTCAGTAGTTGTGGCTCATGGGCTCTAGAGCACAGGCTCAGTATTTGTGGTGCACGGGTTTAGTTGCTCTGCGGCATATGGGATCTTCCCGGACCAGGGTTCGAACCCGTGTTCCCTGCATTGGCAGGCAGATTCTTAATCACTGTGCTACCAGGTAAGTCCAACTAGGTTTTCATTTGTTTGGTACTTACAAATTCTCTCCCAAATCAGCACAACTTCAAGGACACTCTCAATTCTGTTGCATTTGGAACTAATCGTTTTTCTCTACCTAACAACCTGAACTCCACGGCTCCTGTTCTTATCAGTACAGCTGTTACTAATAGGTCCGCTCCTCCCCTCATGTGCGTTATTGTACAGAGACTCTGTGTCAAGGCCTGTTTTCAGGAGGGAGGTAGTGATTTGTAGGTGCTGGTTTCAGACAGACCCGCATCTCACCTCTCTAGATAAGCAGGGGATTTCAAATTGCTTATCTGGTTAGTCAGTTCCCAACCCAGCTCAAAACTTGACTGGATTTCCAGTTTTTCTTCCAAGTCTGCCTTTAATTCGTGTGACCCTTCCTTTCCTAAAGGCTGCAGCAGGAGTCCCTCTACCCTCCACCGCATCATCGGGGGCACCGACACCCAAGAAGGGGGTTGGCCATGGCAAGTCAGCCTCCACTTTGTTGGATCTGCCTACTGTGGTGCCTCAGTCATCTCCAGGGAGTGGCTTCTCTCGGCCGCCCACTGTTTCCATGGAAACAGGTAGGGCATCTCAATTCTTACTCTGAAGTGACCACAGACCACAGACCATACACCTGCCCCCATGTTGTGGGAAGAAGCTCCCTGTTGGACACATTCAGTCATTTCAACTGGTGGTTTTTTTATTTTGTTTTGTTTTTGTGACATCAGTTGTATGCCGAACATTCTTTTTAGGAATTATTGATACAAAGAGAAGAACACAAAGGAATATCAAGAGTGAACAGGCTTTTACCAGACTGAGAAAACAGGATAGGGCTTTCAAGTCAGAAGAAATTCTGTGGGAACGTGTGAAGACTGTGGAGTATGGGAATGTGTGGAGAACGGGTATTAAGGGATTGCTGGGGTACAGGAATCCCTATTTAGAGCGTGAGGGTAGCGATTCTGCATCCAATTTCCAGTGTAGAGCGGGGGAGGATTCCTACAGTCCCAAGCAATTCTCTGACATTAGCTGGGTGTCCTATAATTCAACTCAATTCTGACTTTGTCTACCCAGATAGACAGATTAAACAGTTTAGGGGGGCTTCCCTGGTGGCGCAGTGGTTGAGAGTCCGCCTGCTGATGCAGGGGACGCGGGTTCGTGCCCCAGTCTGGGTAGATCCCACATGCCGCGGAGGGGCTGGGCCCGTGAGCCATGGCTGCTGAGCCTGCGCGTCCGGAGCCTGTGCTCCGCAACGGGAGAGGCCACGACAGTGAGAGGCCCGCGTACTGCAAAAAACAAAACAAAACAAACATAAAAAACAGTTTAGGGGCTCAGTCCTACAAAACTACCCCTCTCCCCCTAATTCAGATGCCAGTCCAAAGCCTAGGTCGTCACCTGAGCTTCTGACTGACTGGTTATAGAGGGGAGGTTCTAATGACCCCTTCCTTGGATTCTATTAATTTGATAGAGCAGCTCACAGAAGTCAGAGAAACATTTTACTTGCTGGCTTACTAGTTTATTATAATAAGATATAACTCAGGAACAGTCTGATGGAAGGCATGCATAGGGCGAGGTATGAGAAAGGGTACAGAATTTTCCATGCCTTCCTGGTGTGCACCACTCTCTCCGAATCTCCATTCGTTCACCAACCTGGAAGCTCTCCAAACCCCGTCCTTTTGGAATTTTATGGAAGCTTCCTTACACAGCCATGATTAATTAAATCATTGGTCATTGGCCATGGATTCAACCTCTAGCCCCTCATTCCTCCCTAGAAGTTGGGAGTGTAACTGAAAGTTCTAACCCTCCAATCACATAGTTAGTTCTCCTGGTGACCAGCCCCCAGCCTTAGCTGCCGTCCCAAAGTAACCTCATTAGCATAACAAAAGACACATTTGCCCCTCTCATCACTTAGGAAATTGTTTTAGGAGCTCTATGCCAGAATGTAAGGAAAACCAAGTATATATTTCTTATTATAAATCACAATATCATGGGGGGATCATGAAAAAGTCCATTAGGGTTGTCGTCCGAAGGGCTCTGTCTGCCTTTACTAATAGGGTTATTATGGGGCAGACACTCTACCAGCTAAGGGTGAAAGGGAAGCTCAGAAAACAACTTCACTAAAAAATAACCTTATTTGGAATCTATTGGAGCTTAGGTACAAAAATATGCCATTCATTTCTCATTCAGAATTTTTTGAAGTGGAGTATTTCAATGAATTTATACAATTAGAGTATTTGTTTCTCCTGGAAGTTACAGGATTCATGTTAATGACTAAAACGGCTACACTTCTGTTCCACCATTAGTCTTTTATGCTAAGAAACTGCTCCAAGTAATACGTGGCCCTCAATACTTCCCTGGGTCCCCAGTGCTGCCCGGGAGATGTCAGCTAAGCAGATAAGGGGCCACGCTCTTTGGGATCTGTCCTTATTTTTCTTCCACAGCTTCCACATTCTCTTCACTCCACCAGAGCAAAGCTGCTGCACCCACGGAGACAGAAACCTCAGGTGGAGGTTACAAGACCCTCGGTGACTTCATGCCAGCCTAGCGGGGTCAGGATTAGAATTCTGGAAGGGCTCATAGGGAGTGAGACCCTGTGAATAGTCAAGTATGAACAGTTAGAGCAGAGATCTTTTTTTGCGGGCCTCTCATGTTGTGGCCTCTCCCGTTGCAGAGCACAGGCTCTGGACGCACAGGCTCAGGAACCATGGCTCACAGGCCCAGCCGCTCCGCGGCACGTGGGATCTTCCCGGACCGGGGCACGAACCCGTGTCCCCTGTATCGGCAGGCGGATTCCCAACCACTGTGCCACCAGGGAAGCCCTAGAGCAGTGACCTTTAAGGCTTCTGTTTTCAAGAAGGAGTTTCCTTACATTCCTGCTTGGAATACTTTGATTTCTCATCTATTTTGGTATTCCTATCATTTGAATTTGGCAAAAGGATCCCCAGACCACTGTCTTACTGGCCCTGTCTGTCTCCATCGAATACCACTGTCAGCATGAATAGGGAGAAGGTAACAAATGAATTCCAGTCACTAACCATCTTGACCTGTGTGTGATTCCTGAAATACTGGTGGCAAGAAAATCGCCAGCGTGTCCTTAGAGTGTGGTTGAGGACATTTTCTGGACCTTAGCTATCATTCACCAGCCCTGCTCTACCTTACTTCATCTTTGGTTTTACTGAGGAGACAAGGGAGGCTCAGAGAAGTTGTGCTTCTTGCCATGCCCATGGACAGAGGCAACGACTAAGATAGGGACTGAAAGTCAGACCTCCCTTCCTGCAGCCCTCCTCCCTCTGTGGAGTGCTCTTTTCCAAACCATGTCTGGTTCTTCAGGCCTCTGACTCCATGCTTCATTCCTTTTGCACCAGACTCTCCGACCCCACACCATGGACTGCTCACCTTGGCATGTACGTGCAGGGGAATGCCAAGTTCGTCTCCCCAGTGAGAAGAATCGTGGTCCACGAGTACTACAACAGCCAGACCTTTGACTATGATATTGCCTTGCTACAGCTCAGTGTCGCCTGGCCTGAGACCCTGAAACAGCTCATTCAGCCAATATGCATTCCTCCTGCTGGCCAGAAAGTGCGCAGTGGAGAGAAGTGCTGGGTGACCGGCTGGGGGCGAAGGCACGAAGCAGGTGTGTGTGTCAGTGAACGCCATGCCCTCCTCTCCAGATCGTAGTAACTCGTGTTGATGTGGTGCTTTAGGGTTCATGGAGAGGGTTTTTGTATATGACCTCATTGAGCCTTCTAAGAACTCTGAGAGGTGGAATGGAGGAGAGTATTATAGTTCTTGTCTTATGATGCTTTCCCCTTGCCCCAAAAAGAAGCAGGACCCACTTCTTAAGGGAAGGTCTCTGAGCAAGGCACTGGATAGATAGTATGGGCTCTTTGCAAACTCAGAGGGGTTTGCTAGCTCCCTTTCATCCAAAAAAATTGACTGATTTTCATAAAGAAGTGAAGGATGCTCTGTCACACACACACACACATACACACACACACCTTACTGTGTCAACTCATAGACAGTTGTCTGGAGGATGATGCGAGTATGTCCTTCACAAGGGCAACTAACTGGCCAAGTGAATGAGAGTGAGGGCTGAAATCCAGCCTGCCCTTAGCTTCCCAGACTGCAGATTCAGGCACAGGGGGTTAAATCAGCCTAGAATTGATCCACCCAGAGGGGATACCTTTTTACAATTCTTCCACCCAGAGGAGGCATCTTTTTTCATATGCACAAAGGTCAGACTTTATGGTAGGGAAGTCCCTACGTCTGTCCTGCCAAGGATTTTATGGCCTAGGATTCTAAATACACAGTAAGGAGAAGAATCCAAAGTTTTAATCCAAAGGTTGGAGCTAATGCTTTCCCTTGATCTCCCAGTCATCTTGGATTCCCTTGCAGTCATTTCCAAGGGCTTAGGACAGATACATTTTCTGTAAGTCTTGAACCTTATCTTGGCCTTGCTTTGACACTCTCTAAAGATTCACTATGGGCAGCTTCTCCAGTGCTAACTGCCTACATTTAGTTATGGAAATCATGAAATTCACCACCTGTTTGGCCCTGCTGAGGGAAGGCAGATCACTGCTCGAACACCTATAACCTATCAGGACTGCGCTCAGGGCTTTAATTACATCATCATATATCACAAGAGGAAAGAGTCTATTCAAACACCATATCATGGGACATTTTCTTTACAAGCATGAGTGTGTGAGTGTTTATTTTTCTGAATCATCTTAGCCACAGAGGTTAGAAAAGGAAGTGAAAGAGCTATATCCACAGTGTTACGTTTTTATGGTTCCGAGGATACTCCCATATGTCAGTTAACATGCTCCACTTAAGGGACCTTCCTGACCAGTGAGCATTGGTAATAACTTGCTGATTCACAGTCCTAAAGGCCGGAGGTACTTGGTGAAGGAGTAAGGCACGGTAGCTCAGATGGTCGAGTCAGACCTTGGGTCTGAATCCTGCTCTGTTCCTAGCTATTCTTGTGCTACTGGTGAAGTCCTTTATCCTCTTAAGCCTCCATTTCTTCATCAGAAGAATGGTTATCATAATAGAATTTACCTAAAAAAATTGTTATGAGGGTAAAAGGAGAAAATGAGTAAATTGTCTAATAAAGTAAATGTAATCATTACTGTGATTTCTACTTCTATGTGTTTTCCAGACAATAAAGGCTCCCCTGTTTTGCAGCAAGCAGAGGTAGAGCTCATTGACCAAACCCTCTGTGTTTCCACCTATGGGATCATCACTTCGAGGATGCTCTGTGCGGGCGTCATGTCAGGCAAGAAAGATGCTTGCAGGGTAAGTCATCTTACGTTTCCCTTGCCTAACATGTTGTACTTTCCATAAATGCTTTCACGTTTAATCTATACAACACTGGGCAATAACTCGGGCAGGGGCCTACCTTCATTCATATATTAATTATAATCCAATAGTCTGAGATCAGGAAAAGGTGATTAAATAGTAATCGGATCTGTAAAACTCATTTTCTAGTCACCATGTATTTTCCTCCAACAATTAGGGAATGAAGTCGGCATTTATCATTCTGCCATGATTTTCTTATAACCCAAAACTGAAAAACAAAGCAGAACGCACACACGCAGTGTTTTAGGATCACTAGCTATTTCTTAGCAGTGGCCATGTACCTTCTAAAGAAACAGTGTTTTATTTACTTACTCCTTTAACGCATAGGCTGGGGGAAAGGAAAGAGGAGTGGGAGAGGTGACAGGGACACTCATTTTTATGCCTCTGGATAGGCCTCCTGACAGTGGTGAAGTTGAAGGTCATCTTTGGGGGGACATTCCTATGAGCCTCAGATTCCAATGTATGCAGATATCTATTTGATTGCCAAAGAGTGAACAGATGATTTAGAGAATGAGGAGGGCAGGGGAGCTGTTCCCGCATCTTTACATAACCTTAAAAATCATCTTATTATAATACTGTAGTGACTTCTATCTTCTAAGCTCCTATTTTGTGGCAAGAGCTGTACTAGGTCCTTTACAAAAATTCATTCAAATTATTCTTTCATCCACATTTTATAGAAGAGGAAACTGGGGCACAGAGAGCCTAAGTAAATTACTGAAGGTCACACAGCTAGTTGAGCTGGGATTTGAACATTTACCTCTGTAATGCTAAAGCTACTATATTTTGGGTGCTTCCTGCAGCTAGTCGGTTATATAGTCCTGTTCCCCATAGCCACCAGGGTTTAGAGGTTAAATTAGACTTCGTAGAGTTGGTGTGGCAACGGTTAAAATAAAAAGATCCCAGTCTCCTACTAGTTAGAATTCACCTAATCGGGTTTAGAATTGTAAGGGTGGCACCCAGGGACACATTCGGAATGCTTTTTTTATCTTTGCCTCTCAGTAAGGTGTAGCTTCAGGTATGCTCCAAAATAAGGAAATAAAAATCCAGATATTATACTTTAAATACTGAGCACAGTAGGAATTCTGTTTAAACATTGAATTATTTCAGCCTTAGCTTTTGGAGTTAAGATGTCAGAAAGGACTCTCAAGTGAGGGTGATTTCTCTGTAATAATTATCAGCCAGTGATCCTTGGGGTTTCATAATTGGACCTGGCCAGCTAAACAGGGTCTCCTTTTCTTTCTTCCTCAGGGCCATGAGCCAACACTAAAGTTGCATGACCTAGAGGTAGAAGTCAACCTACCTTCCAAGATAACCATGCCTCAAAAGGTTCTTGTGAGGATTAAACGACCCAAAACAGTGCTTAGCACATACCAGCACTAAATAAATGTTAGCTATTATTATTATTGTCATTATTATTACTATTGAGGTTTGTTATTTTTTTGGAGGTATGTGAGAATTGTTTCCTCTGCAAGAATCTTCTAATGTCACTCTTGGCCTAAAGAATCTAGTTTCTTATGATGAATGCACCTTTTGATTATAGGAAAAATAATTCTAAAATGACATTGGAAGTTTCACATTATTTCTTGTTACTTCCGCAAACTGCATAGTAGTTAGCCAAGCAAGAACCTGTCAGAGTAGGCGTTGGCTCACAATTCATTAGACACCTTAATGCAAAATTGATGATCATGGGACAAATGTGCTTTTTACTTACATTATCCTCTTGTGTAGGGAGATTCGGGTGGACCTTTGTCCTGTCGAAGAAAAAGTGATGGAAAATGGATTTTGACTGGCATTGTTAGCTGGGGACATGGATGTGGAAGACCAAACTTTCCTGGTGTTTATACAAGGGTGTCAAACTTTGTTCCCTGGATTCATAAATATGTCCCTTCTCTTTTGTAATTGTGCAAGTTTGATTTTTGACTGTGTTTTATGTGATAGATTCTTTTAAAAAGAATGCAATAATTATCAGTAAAATGAGATAATTTTTTTTCTTCTGGAACTCTCAGATTGCATACATTTGATATTGAAAGACAGAAAGATTAATATGTATTTTATTCCCTGAAAAATTGCCTCAAGGATAGAGCTGTATTCATTCTTAAGCGTCAAAGGGCCATTGATTCAGGAATGGAAGAAAACTAATGTCATGAACCAAACCTCTAAAATAAGATAAAAAGTGGGTGAGACGCTCAAGAATCCATACCTTACTTTATGTTCCTATTCAAGGGCAGATATTTATAAGGATCCAGGCAAAACTGATTTATTGAAATAAGTTCCATTAAAAAAACCATGCCAGATCTTCAGTGTTCTAATGAAATTAAATGCATAAAAATGACTCCTTCACAAATGCAAACAAAGCTAAACTCAGTTATTGACAGAGGAAGTACCTATATTTTCCTTATTTTCTAATCCAATTTGTCTAACCATATCACAGGACTTTTCTTCAGCTGTAACATGGTAATATTGTGTACAGAGAAACCATCAAACAACTAACAAAACTTATTTGTCAATTACTAATTAGTAATCTTCACTAAAATGATAGAATGAAGCATTGTGGTAGTTGGATTGAAAGCACTTACGGGGGATTTAAGAAAATTGTGGCAATGCTGGTCAGCAGTTGAAAGACAAAGGAATTTTTGGATGACTGTTTTTTTTGTTTTGTTTTTTTTTGCGGCACGCGGGCCTCTCACTGTTGTGGCCTCTCCCGTTGCGGAGCACAGGCTCCAGACACGCAGGCTCAGCGACCATGGCTCACGGGCCCAGCCGCTCCGTGCCATGTGGGATCTTCCCAGACTGGGACACAAACCCGTGTCCCCTGCATCGGCAGGCGGACTCTTAACCACTGTGCCACCAGGGAAGCCCTGGATGACTGTTTTGAAAGTGAAAATTTTCAGAATATTATCATCTGACTTCTGATCCCTTTATAAAGCTCCAATGGCCAAAACTTTCTTTTATTTTCAGAGCCGTGCAATACCTAGCATAGTTGTAAACCTATAGTACATGCTCAATACATCATAGTTACTGATTTATTTTGATGTTTCACACATAATCTCAGAATAAACTTTTCATTAATAGAGGCTGTACTTAACAATATCACCAAGTAGGTAAAAACAGCAGAAAGGAGAAGAATGATATTATTTTTTTCCCTGGGACAAAGTTAAAGAAAGTAATAGCAATGTTATTTTTACGTAGGATCCAAAATAATGAAACTGGATTTTATAGGACCTCGGAAAATCTTAATGTAACAGCAAAAGAAGAGAGAGTAAAAGGTGTCATAACCCAGATCAGATAGTAAGACTGAAACCTGGATATGATTTCCCTGAGATAGTGAATGTTTTCCATTTCACAAAACATATTTTGAGTTGCTAAAAGACTGTTTCCTTCAGATAAAGGAAAAATGTTTTAACGATACACCTCTGAATAGGTCCCTGAGGATTCAGTAAACTGGCTGTGGCATAGTGCAATTCAGAGGGCCAAGTGTTCCCCTTAATCCACAAAGGGAGATTTAGCTACTGAACCCATGGCATAGAAGAACAAATTCGGCTGACAGTTCTTAAAACCTAGGTTTATTTTGCCTGGTATTGCTGTGACTTAGGTACATGGTGAATTGTACTTTTTACTTATGGTGATTTCTAAGGAGATTTGCTATTCAACAAAATACCTCACAACTTTGCATAAGTTTGTGATCTCAGTTAGGAGATGGAGGATGGCTAGCATGATCTATCAGATTCATCAGAGGGAGTTTTCGAACCACGCATACATGCTACCATTCTAAGCACTTGCTGGTGCTAATGTGTGTGTACCATGTTCCTCATCAGTGCAGACATGGGGAAAAGGTTGAGAAACACCAGTTTAACTTACTTGGCTACTTCATGCCAAGATGCCTTTAGAACCTGAATGATGTAGGAATATCGATTTTATTTTTGCAAAGGTGTGAGTAGAGGCAAATTCCAAGACTGGTTTAGTTAACAGAGTGGAATGGTCTCCAAAAACAAAGACAGAAGCATTTCCATGTGCTGGACTATTGGGGAGAATTTGTAGGGACTCACCCTTCACAGTGCCTGGAAAACTGCAAAATGAAATACCACAAGCCAACCAACTATTTCTCATTTGTTTTCTGCTTGATTATCCTGAGTGGCTGATCCAATTGCTCTAACTGCTGATGTTCAGCATAGTACTGCTTGCCATCTGTCAACATACGGGTACAAAATGTGGTGTTTTGTTTGTTTGTTTGTTTTTGCGGTACACGGGCCTCTCACTGTTGTGGCCTCTCCTGTTGCGGAGCACAGGCTCTGGATGCGCAGGCTCAGAGGCCATGGCTCATCTGCCCAGCCGCTCCGTGGCATGTGGGATCTTCCCGGACCAGAGCATGAACCCGTGTCCCCTGCATCGGCAGGCGGACTCTCAACCACTGCGCCACCAGGAAAGCCCCCAAAATGTGGTGTTTTGAAGAGGCATAGATCTATCTGAAGCTAATGAGATGCTTTGGTGACCTCACTTTAATGATGTTACTTTATTTTTTGTTTTATATGATAACCATCTAGGAAATTATTTGCTCTTAAAGGAGATGAAGAAAGAAGAGCAAGTACTATGACAAGAAAAGCAAAATTGAAAATCTTATACTGGTCAGCAAGTCTTGGCAAGAAGTATGTTTGAATTTTTTAATGTTATTTACCTTTGACCCCCTTGAACGAACTAAAGTACTTGAGTCAATAATAATTTTTAGATTATATTAAAAAGAACTATTTGTGCAAGAACAGCATACTTTTAAAAACACATTTAAAGAACTATTTATGAAAGAACAATATCCTTTAAAAAGCTACCCCTATAGAAGTCAGTTTTGAAGAAAATGCAAGAAGAAATCTAGATAGAATTTGATTCCTTATTCACAATTCCTAAACTTCAACAAGAATTATTTAATCTAAACCTGGTTCTACCTCCAGGGAGAAACACTTCTTTCTAACTCATCTGAAAATCTTCAGTTTAGAGTCAGACTGGCAGGATAAAAAAAGTCCTCAAGTAGAAGTTGGTACATTCACCTACATTCTAGGTCAGCTGTCTGGAGATGAAGAAATTTGCAGTTATCAGAAATCAGGAACAGGTTGCAAATAAGAATTTAAGTAGTTCAGGCAATATGGGGAGGTGTGAGCAAGTGTCAGCAATCCAGAAAATGTGACAAGACAGGAACACAAATCAATACCAAAAGGAAGTATATTGGGGCTTCCCTGGTGGCGCAGTGGTTGAGAGTCTGCCTGCCGATGCAGGGGACACGGGTTCGTGCCCCGGTCTGGGAAGGTCCCACATGCCACAGAGCGGCTGGGCCCGTGAGCCATGGTCGCTGAGCCTGTGCGTCCGGAGCCTGTGCTCCACAATGGGAGAGGCCACAACAGTGAGAGGCCTGCATACCACACACACACACACAAAAGAAAGTATATTGAATCAAACGTTATTGCTGGGTGCAAAGAGTTTGGGGTAGGTGGGTATTAGTTACAGAGATACTCATAGTTATGGAAAGGAAAGGAATATTTACTGCGATTCTGCTTTTGCCAGGCACAGGAATAAATGCTTTACTTTAATTACCTCATTTAATCCTCCTAACTCTACTGGGTAGGAATCATTTTATAAGGAGGAAAGAAGCTCATAGACTTTAAACAACTTGCCTAAGAACACACAGTTAGTGAGGGTTTAAATTTGATCCTAACTCTTCTTGTCTTCAAAACCTATACTACCATAGGGATGTCAACAGTGCACAAGGGCTAGTCTTATGAAATTCTGGAAATGCATTCGCGTCTAGATAAGAGAATTAATAAACCTCGCCTCATGGTACTCAGAAGGCATTGAGAGATGTGGTGTAGAATATGTTTGTGACAGGAAACAGTAGCTTTCTGGTTCTCTGGGAGAGTGAAGGAGATTTTAGACATCTGTTCGTGGAGAAACCAGGCTTGGAAGATAGCTACAGTCCATCCTACACAACAGAGGGAATCTCCCACTGAGAATGAGCTCCTGCAGTCAAATGAGGAAATTATGGGAAATGTGGTCTGGGGCTGGGTAAGGATAGGAGTCAGGGTTAGAGAGGTTTTAATGGTTCTAGTCAGGGTCTAAGGCCCTGGGTCTAGCAAGCCGTCATTACCGAGAATATTCAAATTAATCAACATTTACAGAGGGCACTGTGCTGGATACAGAGCGGAGTACTGGGAACATAGATACCTCGAGGAGATTAAACAACTGGTGGAGGCAGACAAGGAAAGAAAAATTCCTGCTTATATTCCATTTTAGCCATTCTGGCCTCTTTACTGATTCTCACACAGTAAAAGTCAGACAGATTCCAGTCTCAGGACCTTTGTCCCGGAGTTCCTTCTTCTTTCAGAAATCTGCAGAGCTAATTCCTTGCCATCTTCAACTCTTTGCTCAAATTTCACTTTCCTAATGAGGCCTAAGTTGGTCACCTTATTTATAATCGCAACTCCCAACTGCACCGCTCAGCTCTCCAACATCCCATACTCCTCTTTACCTTTTTTTTTCCCCATAGCATGCACCACCTCCTAATATTCTAAAAACATTATTTAAGTTTGCTCCCCCTTAATAAATATTAGTTTCACAATGGCAGTGATTGTGTTTTAATTAGCTATCTCTTCAGATACATCTCTAGCACCAAGAAGAATGCCTGACACAGAGCAAGAATTCAGCACTACTCGTTGAATTAAATTAGATTGAACATGTGACATGGTTAGCACAGGAACAACGTGTATGGGTAGCAGAGAAGAGTGTGGATAACTTTTGGTGGAGGAAGGGAATCAGAGAAGGTTTATTGGGAAAAGTGTGTTTCAGCTTGGATTTAAAGATGAAGGGGAGCTGCCCATACAGAAAGTGGGCTGGAGTGGAAGGAAAAGCATTTCAAGCAGAGGGAGCATCATAAACAAAGACATGGGGAGTGGCAACAGAATGGGAGAAGGAAGGGCCAGCCAGGAAGAGGAACCTGGTCAGACCAGAGGAGTCTACTGACTACTGAATGTCTGAGGAGGAAGACTAGAAGTTATTGTAGGGAAAGGTATACATGCAGGTTCCTCTCTCTTTTCACCTCTGATTCATTCTCTGCTCTTAGCCTGGGAGGCTGACCCCCAACCTCCATCACCAGTTTCCAGTGGGAGTTAACGGGCAAAACCCTGGAGACAAAGATCAGAGAATTTTTCCTCTCTGCTGGACTGTAGTCCTGGCAGCAGCTGCAAATTTTTGTGACTACAGATCCTATCAAGAGGGCCCACCTGATGGTTCTAGTTTTTAATCAAGCTCTAGTCCCTTTTAAGCCTCAGGGTACGGAGGGCTTTCTCCTGTGGCTAGTCCTTGGGTGCCTTGGTGGCCCTTCTTGGTTCCCTTAACCCTTGCTCCTTCATCAGAAAGCCTCTTACAAAATCCCAGCTGAGAATGCAGACTGAGTCCTGCCTTTTAGGGCAGAGAAAGCAGAAGTCAGTGCCGGCCAGCAGCTGAGTGGCTGCAGTTAGCACAACCCCATCCAGCAGGCAGATGGAGTCCAGAGTCCAGATGAGCCGGCAGCAGGCAAGAGACAACTAGAGACCCGATATCTAGGCAGTGTCTGAACTGTAGGCATCGAGGGTGCTGGATTTTTGGGCACAAGTCAACATCTTCTGAAATGGAGTTGATTTATATGTGCCAGGTCCAGGTCTCAAACTCATCTCAGTATGTATGTTTGTTGGGGGCAGGGAAGAAGTAGGGAAGCAAGCCAGCTCTGAGCAGAAGCTTGAGAGCATCAGCACACCCTGCAGAGCAAACATAATTTCAGGCTCTCAAAACCAGAAGTTCTGAACTATGGACTGTGGATTGTGAGTGGGTGCATATACTTTTTCCTCAGGTTGTGTGTGTGTGTGTGTGTGTGTGTGTGTGTGTGTGTGTGTGTGTAGGTGGTGATGGTGGGGTATCTTGACCCTCTTCCCAAAGGTAGATAATAGCCAACGTTTATGAATGTTTGCTATATGTCTGAGTGCTCTGCTGACATCAACTCTATAAATCGGGCAACAACTCCCTTAGGGGGGTACTAACATTATGTCAGCTTTCCAGATGACGAAACTGGGCACAGAAAGATGAAAGTCCAAGGTCTCGCAGTTAGGAACCCTGTGAGAGGGGATTAATCTGGGCAGCCTGGTTCCTGAGCCTGCTGTTCCCTCCACCACTCACTACGGTGTCTTTGCCTGACTCTGGACTCGTAAGAGGAAGGAGTGTATTCGTATTATGCACCTTCATTGGCTCAGAACCTCGCACGATGCCTGGCACGCAGGAGATAGTTATATGTTCATAGTTATATGTATATGTTATATGTATATAACATTCATTGATTAAATGAATGAAATTTTGCTAGACAGCGAAAACTGGGGCAAGCCCGTGCAACAGACAGCTCCTCGAGGAGGGTGGAATGTCCATCCATGCCACAGCCCGACGCCCAATCAGGCCCTCGGCTCAGCTTCTGCTTTGTATATGTACAAATAGCAAAAGGCAGAGCAAGCAGCGCCCTGAACAAACCAGAAAAACAGCCCTCTTCCGCTGTGTTCCGGAGCTCACAGCAGACCAAGGCTGCGGCACCTGGCGGGAGCTAGGGGCGCTTCCCGGGCGTCAAAGCCCGCCTCCAACCCCCCACGCCCCACCAGGCCCCGCCCACCGCCCGAGGGCTCCCCGCCCCGCCCCGCCCACCGGGGGCGTAGGGCAAGCCACGCTCGAGGCCACTTTGCACCCTCGGGTGTACGCGTCCTGCTTTCTGGCGGGCTGTTTAATCCTCCTCTCCCCGTTCATGGAGGGGGCCGGGCCCCCATCGCCAGGAGATGACCTGGAGCTCTCGGTGATCCAGGGGCAGCCAGACGAGCAGACGCCTCTCAGTGGAGCCGTCCAGGGCATCTTTCCTCTGGAGGAGGAGCCCTGCCCAGTTCAGGTAAGGCCGTCTTCGCTCTGGCAGCGTTATCCGACGGGCTCTGAGCCAGGCTGCTGGCCAGGACCCGGGCCTGGCACCGCAGTTTCCGGTTTCCAGCTAGCTTTCTGGGCGCAGCAGACCCCAAGCGCCGGTGGTGCGCGCTGGAATATTCTGAATGGAGCAGACACAACAATGCCCTCCACCTTGAGCCTGCCCGAGGCCCCTCGGATCCCTCCGGCTCCAAGGAACTTGAGGAATCTTATCCCGGAGGTGTGCGGCTCCTCTCTTCAGAGAGAGAATCCCCAGAGGTAGAGGTGGTTTTAAAAAGTTCATTAACTTTTAATTTGGTTTTTCTGTTTCCAGTAGAGAGAACCAGCGATAACTGGTGTCTCCTTTTCTTGAGAATTCTTTGTCTTCCTTTCCTATACGACCTTGCGACTTGCCCTCACCCTCCACCCTCCCCCAGCCTTCACCCACCGCCCACCATCCCCCATCCCGGCTCACCATCCCCCATCCCGGCTCGCCATCCCCTGGGTCTACACTTTTTGTCTTCTCTCAGCCTGGCCATTTGATTTCACAGGAAGAGATGTAGGGGAGAAGGGAGAAAGAGCAAGTACAGAAGGCCTGGGGGGTGAACTTGCCCTGCTCAACTAAGGGGAATAATTTACAAGTTCTTGTCTCAAAGAACTAGACCGCCTCATTCGCTTTGGCCTCGTCTCAGTTTCTAAGTAAGTCCCTGGTGATGTTTAGGCTGAACTCTTCTGATTCAGCTCTAGCAGGGGCAGGAAAATTATTCATTCTGATCAAATGCTTGTAACACAGCAGAGACTTTGAATTCTACCTTCTGATTAACCCTTCTAACTGGCTTGATGTTTACTTGGTATATGGAACTCCACATATATACACATATGGTTCCAACCTGATTTTTCTAGGGCCCTCTCCTCTACTGCCATCCCTTTGGCAGCTCAACTGCTGATTTCGGGGATAAGCAGGAAATTCAGAAGTTGAAAGCATTGCTTTTGCTTCCTCCCTGATTCCTAGTAATACTGTAAAGTCTGCTTTTATAGGTACCCTGGAGAGTAATTTGCTACCTTATATTTGAATGAAAGATGAATACCATAGAAAAATGAAAGTTGGAGGAAGATGATTTGATCTCTGTGCAAGTGGCTGCAACTGTGGACTTGCTGTACGGATCCTCCAAGGCGATGTCTAGGAATGGGAATTGGGAGTACTTGCCTCATGTCAGATAGACCCAGGACACCCCACGGACTCCGTGTTTGGGACTGAATCCAGAGATCTGAATTCTGGTGACAACTTCCCCATTAAAAGGTGTGTCCCAAGGCAAGGCACTAAGGTCTATGTTTTCCCAGCTGTCAACTGGTGGTAATGTAATGTGGCCAGCCAGTCTTCTTTGTGAGGCCTGGGAATGCATGTTGAATACAGTGGAGGAGTAGACTGTGCAGGACACATACAGGGTGTCAGTATTTTATTATCATTTAACCTACCTGGTAGAGATTGCTTTTTCATGTTTTAATTACTTCCTTGTTAGCCAGGTGTATACAGATATCTGAGACTTCCTTGTGAACCAGCTTTGTAGGAAATACAAAGCTGTGTAGGAAATAGGAAAGCTGTGTGAGGGACAGAATGGCGTGAAGATGAAGGGTTACATCAACACTTGGAGAACATTCTAGAAATGCTTGAAGAGGAATAATTTTTAAAAAGAGGAAAAAAAAAATCCTCATCTAATGTGTTAATCATTCTCTTTGGTTCCATAGAATCAGCTGAAGTGTATTTTAACTTGAAAAGTCAACTAATGTAGCCACAAGCGCAAGATCCAGACTCTTAAGACTTTTGTGTGTAGGTCTCTTTAAACTGTATGTTAAGATTTCCAACTTTGAAATGTAGCATTAAGTCCATGTGTTTTTATTAAACATATATTTTGTACCTATCACGTGCCAAACACTTCTGCTACATAAATGCATTTAATGAGCACAACAAACTTCAGAGGAAGGGGGTGGCATTCTGATTTGACAGAAGAAGAAACTGAGTGAAGAACTTGAGACTCAGGCGGAGTTACCAAAATACTCAAGTTCACCCAGTGGTGGCTCTGAGACTGAACTCAGGCTGTTTTTCAAACCTATGCTGCTTTTGTTGATTTATTTTATATGTCTATATATATGTACATAATTTGAATATATAAACATATATAACTTATATTTATTTATGTATAATTGCCTGTTATATATTATTACTAATTTCTGTAAGTTATGGAACGTAGGTGAAATATGAGGAATTGAGTAGCGTATCTGGCATGATGAGGGAGATGTGAGCAGACGGGTAGATGCGTGACGAGCAGGGAAGAGTTTGAGAATCATCGGGAAGAAGACATCCCATATCATGGGTATCTTCCTACTTGGAAGGGCTCATCTGGGAGGGTATTCAAAGGCAGTAGAAAGAACTTTCTGTTTCTTAATTTGGGTTTGGGGCTTGAGGGAAAAAGATTGTAAGCCAGTGAACTTCACTTTGCCTGCCATCACTGTAAACATGGCAATATAGTTGGGTCAAAACTGGAAAAGGCATTAGGGATAATTGAGTAAGACTACTTTTCTTTTATGGCTCATTTCACGGACTCGGACCTCAGTTTTCAGGTAGAAGTCCCAGAGGCATTTTAAGGGATGGCAGCATCATTTTGATAATAGCAGTAATAATCCATGGGTAGTTTTGAGGCAGGCAATACATATATGAATGGGCTAGCTAAAAATTAGCCCATTGACATGTGTTGTTCAGAATTGAGGACAAGAATCGGCTGGCTCTTTTGTGCTTGAGTCAACAAGTGGATTAAATCCCACAATGAAGATTACAAAATATAGATTTTACTGTGTGCTAAGAAAAATTTCCCCTGATCTATATAATACCTTTTCCTAATTGAGCCAAAGAGAAGAAAAGCTTTTTGTATCCAAGAGATACGTAGTCCTGCCATTGTTTCAGGACCTTATGTCATGTATTTGGACCTTATTTGAAGAGGGATGTGAATATATCTGGGGGAATAGTCAGAGGAAAGTCACAGAAATTCTTGGGCCATATGCTGCCATCATAGAGTGTAAGATGCAGTTTGCAAAAATCTTCAGAAGCCACTCTGGAGAAGAACCTGTCTGTGGCCTCTCCTCATGGCCTAGAATTTGGGCAAGAAATGCTAAAGAAGGCCGTGAAGGAGACATTGTGTTTCTATGGCCCAGTGTGCGTGGGTAGCATGCATCTGCTGGATCAGAGGCTCTCTCAAGGCAGGGTGGACTCTCCTGGGGGCACTTTGAAAAACTAGGATTCCTGTGTTGATTCTGGTGTGCAGACCGCTGAGCAGCGCTGTACTCTGTTGATGGGTTGGGTGTGTCTGACAGACCATTTTACGATGACTTAAAATATGTGAAGATTAGTCATTCAAAGGATAGTGGTCTCTGCCTTCAGGCTGACGGCAGGAGAAGGGGCCGGCCTGTAGGATGGCAGTGATGGGCTGGACAGGAAGAGGCATTTCCTACAGAGGAGGGCTATATAATTCTGAGCTGAGTTCCCCCAGGAAGTCAGAATATTGGTCTCCTCACACCACCAGCGTCCTAGTTCGTGGTCTCTAAGGGATAGCATAGGTGAAGGCACAAAGGGCCAAAGAGGTGCATTGACCCTCATTCATGGGCTCATTTGAGACTCCAGACCATTTCATTTTGCACGAATCTTTATGGTTCCTGCTGTGTCTTGTACAAGGACTGGAAATGGCATGTGTCTCAGGAGCTCTGTAAATAGGAAGATATGTTTCAAGTTCAAGATATGTTTCAAGTTCAAGGCTTCTTATACTGGGACTCCTCTTTCTTGTGTGCCTTGTTGAGCCGCTAGCTTTGGTGACCTTGGAGCAATGCTCAGTCTGTGGGTAGGGGTGAGCGGTGGTGCCGTCCCTGGACTCCACACCCACTTACCTCAAGAGGGTTTCCCTCTGTCCAGATATTGACGGGGCCTTTACTGTACCCCTCATACCCCACCTGAAGGGCATGCAGGGGCTCCAAAGTGTGACCTCTACTCTAGAGCTTCTCAAAGTGCATTCTCAAAATTTTGGGCGCCCACTATAACTAAGCAACACACGTCTATTAAGTGCCTGTTACTTGTATGAGGCAGAGGTATGGGATATAAGAGTGGGGAATTTTAAGAGCCACCCTTCCTTCTATGTGGTTTCACTTTCCCTAGGAAGATAGGCCAGTATCTGTTTATATTCGGACCTGATACCAGACAAGGCAGGCAGTGGCAGCGGCAGACGAGCTGTGTGTACTGGGAGATCTCTCCACGGGTGGGCTGGTAGGGAGGCCTCCATGAAAGGAGAGATTTGACCAGGTTCCTGAAGAGCAGGGAGGCTCCAGACCAGGGGTCCACCTATCGTAAAGCAGCTGATTTACCTTGGGAAGTCTACATTGACAAACTGGGTCTGCTCCCCCCTTCCCTGCAATCTGATCCCCTGGGTCCGGGTAGGGCCTGGGTGTTGTTTAAATTCCCCTTCACGTGATTCTGATATGCAGGCTTGGACCCTCTCATTGAGAAAGATTAAACTGTAGTCCTTGCGTGGACAGTTTCCTTTTCTGATAGCTGCCACTGAAATCACGACGGAAGAGAAAGTTAACGAGGCGCGGATTCAGGAAGTGCCCTGCTGCCGCTTGGCCAGGCAGGTGAATACTCCGCGTAACCACTGGCTCCTGTGTGTTGAGAGCCAGTGTCAAGTGCGCTCAGGGGCTCCGGAGTGTGACCTCCGCTCTACCCTTGTTTAGCAAGTGCTTCATGTGCGTGATCTCTAGTTTTTATAACAGCCCTGTGAGCTAGATTTATTACTTGTGTGTTTTACAGGTGAGGACCTTGGGGCTGGTGAGTTTCAGTAAGGAGTTTTCTGATAGTCCCCCTGCCTTTAAGTGATATAGCTGGGATTGGGATCCTGATAGAGAAACACATTTTTTCTGCGTCATATTCCATTGTTTCCCATGGTCTCCATGTAGGAAGTAGGAGGAGAGGAATGGAACCTTTTAGGGGCAGGTGGCAGTACTGAGCGTGGAGGTGGCCGGGCGCACTCTTAACCTGGAGCCCCACACAGTGCCTGGGGGACCCTGTAGACCAATGGGAGAGCGAGTGAGCGGGGCAGTGTCACGCAGCAGGGATTAGCCCTGGCTAATCTCTCCCAACTGCATCTTTGAAATGGGTTAATACCTCCCTTGCAGGGGTGTTCAGATGAAGTGAAACGGTGTTGATGTTCAGTAGACCAGAGTGGTTGAAATTATTTACTTTAACCCCACCCTCTGCCTCACTACACACATTGCAGCTTATTTTCTGGTATCTCTCCCGTCCTTGTCCTCCCTTTCATTCCCTTTCCAGGCCCTTATTACATAGAGTCTGGGCCCCAGCAGAAGGTTCTCTTGGTCTAAACTATACATCATTCTCTTAATCTTCTCCTCAGCTTTTGTGTGCCAGAAACCTTCAACGAGTTCCCAGTACACGCCAATTTAAGTCCAAACTGCTCTGGCAGCATTTAAGACCCTCTCAGATATGCTTCAACCTTTCACTCCCTCTAATCTTAAGTCTCATTACTTGCCTCTGAAACCCACATTCCTATCAGATGCATCTCTTGGCCAATTTCATTGTGAGTCCACATGGAGGATATTCTTTCCTGGGTTTGGAATGCCTTTCTCTGTCCATCCTTCAAAATCCTGCCTGTTCTTCCCACCTCAGAGTCCCCAGAGCATTTTCTTGCTAACTTCTTTGTGAGGTTCCATTCTGTCCTTTTGTAAACTTGACTCAGTAGGGTGGAGCCCCTCGAGGTCAGGATCCTGCTGCCTTCATTTCAGTGTCACTGGCCCATAGTGAGTATTAAAAAATGTTTGTTGAAACCAAATGCCTGCCTCTAAGTCGCCCTCTGCTTTCCAGGCTGACAAGGAAAGCCCTTGGAACTCCTGTAATAAGAACTTGGTTGGAAAGTGCAAACTGTGGATGGTCCTCGCCTCTGTTTTCCTAGGTCTCGTTATAGTCATCATCATAAGCTTATGTTTGATTGGAGGTAAGAGGTTTTAAACATGACTAAATTGATGCATTTTGAGAACTCACGTAATGCTTATGACACTTAAACGCTGAAATCAAAGACGTACTCACTGCTACTTCATCGTTTATAATATGAATTTAAAACTGGTTTGCGATATGTTGAATAGACGGGAGATATACATGATTTTTGCTTTTCTTTTTTATTTTCTTTTTTGTGTGTTTTATAAACTCTGGAAAAAGTATGGGGGTCATTGTTTTACTTTAAACTCTACCCATTGGATGTTGAAGATTTCTTAAATTTTTAATTTCCATAAACACTATGTTTTATTGTATCTTACCCATGCATGTTTGAAAAGTTTTTAAAATAATTTGTTTAGTAAAGATAATTATTGTAAAAAGGTAATTAATGTATAACGATAACTTTATCTGATATACCTAGTATATTATTGTAATGGTAAAATGATGAATAATGTATTTGGAAGCATTTAAAAAACTTCATAGAACCATGCATCTGTAAGCTGTCATTATTTTAACTTATTTTAGAAATCACTGTTACATTTGTGTTGTATGTGGTACAAAACAAAAACTCACATGGTGCTAAATATATATTTTACATGCATTATCTCATTTTATTTTTTATTATGAATATGAACATAGTACATGTTCAGTTACCCATAAAGCCCATCCACATTATTAATATTTTGTTATATTTTTCTCTAGTCTTTTTCTTACTTGCATTTTAAAAATGATTTGCAATCAGATTGTTTTTTATCATTCTGTGGCTCACCTTTAGGATTTTAATGTTACATTGAGATCATTTTGCCAATTCATTAAAAATTATTTGTGAACTTTTTTTTTATAACTGCATGATGTACTCTTCCACATTTTTTTTTTTTTTTTGCGGTACGCGGGCCTCTCACTGCTGTGGCCTCTCCCGTTGTGCAGCACAGGCTCCGGACGCGCAGCCTCAGTGGCCATGGCTCACGGGCCCAGCCGCTCCACGGCATGTGGGATCCTCCTTGACCGGGGCACGAACCCGTGTCCCCTGCATCGGCAGGCGGACTCTCAACCACTGCGCCACCAGGGAAGCCCTTCCACATCTTTTTAAAACCTTTTAGGTAGTTGCTAATTTTTTTATGATTATCAGTATTAAGGTTTTTATGATGCATAAATATAGCACACACCCCCGCCCCCAGTGGGCAATATTTCAATTTCAAAATAGGAAAAAAGAAAAGTGCTTTCATTTCTATGTGTGGGTGATTGTAGGGTACAGGGGTGTGAGTGGGGCTCTTCTGGAACCGGGATACTTGTGAGGGTGATCCGATCAGCACAAGATAAGGGTTGAGCTGGATTCTCCATAGCAAACCAAGTTACAGGATGAGAGCAAGCATGGCAGCCCCTGAGTTTCTCCAGAGGGGGCCCTGGGAATTCTCTTAAGGAACTGCATTTGTCATTCACCTCCTGTTCCTCCTTGTCCCAACACTTTCATCTCCTGTCTCAAAGTTTTACAGTACCTGAAGAAATAGGAAAACTCTGATGAGGTGTGCCAACCTCTAGCATGTGAGCTTCCCAGGCAGGCAGCGTGTTTGCTTAGTTACTTAAGGCGGTGTTGAGGTGGAATGGCTGTGTCGTTGAGGCCAGAGGCTGGTCCTGAGGCAGGGAGAAGTTGATAAGAGGTGCTGCCCCTCCTTCATCACACTGAGGACAATCGCTTTGGTATGAGTGTTGATACTCCCTCTTCCCATCATCTCCCACATGTGGATATTGAAACTGAAATTGAGTCACACAGCCTTGTCCTATCACAACCAGCCAGTGCTGTCCTAAAAGTCGGCTGAACCATCGGCTGGCATCTGGGGCCTATAACAAAGGATGATGCCACAGATTTGGTTGGCTTGATATTGAGGATTCTAAAGCTCAAGACCCAGGGATTTCCCTGGCGTCCATTGGTTAAGACTCCATGCTTCCACTGCAGGGGGCACGGGTTCGATCCCTGGTTGGGGAACTAAGATCCTGCAAGCTGAGTGGCCAAAAAAAAAAAAAAAAAAACCTCAGGATCCAAGAGGTGTCTTCCATTTTCATTCTCAGAAAGTCATTTGACCTCTTCAGATCCGAAGACCAACCTGCAGAAGAAGGGATTCCATTTTCCTCCACAGTTTCTCAGGGGGACGTGAGAGTTCACAGGATCAGATTCAGGGAAGAGTTTTTTAACACTTGTGTTGCAAACTTTGTTTTCAGTCTGGTTATAAAATTGTGTTTAAAATATGTTAATGCCGTAAGAGAGATTTTCAAACTTTTACTTTTTTTAAATCAGGGAAATACTTTTATTTTACTTGGCATCTCAACTTTCAAGAGTTTGGGCTTGTGGGGAGGGTCATAGTAGGCAGTGCCGGGTTTAATGGGTAAAAAGGAGCAGGGACAGGACTCCCTCCATGACAGTCCCAGCCTCACCCAGAGCAGCTCCGCAGGCACTTCTGGGATGACAGTCTGCAAAAATCAGCCATTGTCCAATTGTCAAGCCCGTTGATATGAATCGAGTATTGGTAGAACTTCTGGGCGCTGTGTAGAAAATGCTGCTGTCTGGGAAAAGGGCAGGTGGGAGAGTCGAAGGCTGTGCATTCGTTAATGAATGTGGGAGGGGCGATATGTGGGTAGGGGAGAAAGAAATCCAGACTATTAGGTATATTGTACAGCACGGGGAATATGACCAGTATTTTACAATGACTGTAAATGGAGTATAACCTTTAAAAATTGTGAATCACTACATTGTACACCTGTAACTTATATAACATTGTACAGCAACTATACTTCAATTAAAAAAAAAAAGAATGAATGTACATTCTTTAAGAAGTGATGCTGTCTGGTTCATTAAGAAGTGAAGTTTCTCAGCACCTCCATTTGCCATGCCCCTCCTCCTTCCCTTTCTCCCAACTCCTTACTCTCCTGTCTCGGGGCTCTGTAGTCTCCAGACTGAGGCTCAGAGGTGGAGGTGATAATAAATGTGGAGCTGGAGTGGACCCAGAGGGTACACTAAATACATCCCAGTACAGAAAGATATCCCATCTGGGGAGGGGCCAATAGGGTACCAGAAGGAGGTGCCCAGTGGGGAGCTGTAGTTTGTCACTGACATTGATAGGAATGCCCATGATGTGGTGATAATACAAGCAGACCAACCTGTGGTCAGGTTTATTATTATTAATTCTCTACAGACTGTGCACCCCTTCTTGCCTGCACCTGGAGTGGGCTCTCCCCCGACTCTGCCCATGGTCTGCCACTGAAGTGATGGCAAACTCAGGATCACGGCTCGGCTTAAGGCATTGAGCCTGGGCTGTGTCCACAGTGTGGAGGAGAGGCTAACACTCCACCAGGCTCACAAGAGACAATGAAACCTTCTTAAATTGGACAATTTGGGGTTGGCGGAGGGACGCGGGCAGAGCTCAGGGAATCCTTCCCGTTAAATCTAGAGGCCTGGTTTTGTCCCAGATCTTTAGGAAAAAAGTATTAATGGATTTTCTCTTTCTCCCTAAGGAATTATAAATTCCTTGGTGTGAAGGGTAAAGGAAAAAAAAAAAAGCTTTCCTCTCTCTCAAAGTCATTTCCTGTCTGGATAATTTGGAGAATCAGATAAACATCCTCAAGGATTCTGCTTTCTTTACTAATTTGTCCGAACAGTGAGGGGAGAGACCCTAGGAATGCCTTAACTGGTGAAACCTTTCCTTGGTTTGGGCAAAATATTTTAAATGTTACAGAAACCAAACTGTGACAAGTAGGTGGATGCTTAGAAATATGAGTTAAAGGTGACCAGTTTTAACAGTCTAGGAACCCTTATGTGATGTCCCCCAGCTCTCTTACCATACGGGCTTTTCTATGAGTAGGGGAGGCTCTGGTACTGAGATGCAGGCGGGGACTTCCTACGTGATGCTGTATTGGATGGGTTTGTTTTGCCTTGAGTTGGGAATAAGCATCACATCTTATGACATCACATGGTCCTGGCAGACAAGCAAGTTGCACAGGTTGCTCCCTGGTATAGGGTGACTCATGGGAAAATCCTAGGCAGACAGCAAGCCCGGTATCTTGAAATTTCTTTGCATTTTCACCTGCTTCTCTTTCCCTCACATCTCATATGTTCTCCTGCCTTCCCAAGACTGACCTCTTCACCTGTGTTCTCCGTAGAATCCTCTCCAGCTTCTTCTGACCCGTGGACCTTCAGATAGCGCCCTTTCTTTCTAAGCATCCTCTCGGGCCTCTTCAAACGTGCTCACATAGTCTCTCCTTCAGAGCAGTCTTCCATCAGCATCTTGCTACTTCATTTATATATTTGTCTCTCCCTCTTTTTTCACTGGCAAACTTCTAGAAAGAGAGGTCTGTGATCTTATCTCCTGCTCACTCCTAAACCACTGTATCCATTGGTCCCAAATTGTCCTTCCAAAGGTCAACAGCAAGTGTCTGATCATAAAACCCAGGGCCTTTCTCCCTTCCCCTGCCCTGTCTGCAGCCTTCAGCTCTGTCCACTGTATTGTACTCTTCCAGGCCTTCAGAACTCTGGACTTCAGGACTTTATTTCTGCCTTTGGCTCCGTGTTGTGGTTGCAGGAGGCATGTCTTCAGCCTTCTCACTCTTCTCATTCTTCATTCTTTCCCTTGAGAAGCTCATTTAGTCCCAAGGCAGCAGCCATCCCCTCTCGGAGGTGCCCCCTGGAACACTTTTCCTGAGTTTTAGTCATGCACTTTGCTGTAGTTCTCTACCTGGAAATAACTGTCATCATCTTTATCATTATCCACGTGAAACTACTAGTCATGTGTATCCCCTTCTCCACTGAGCTCACCTTTTATAGTTTCATGGTGAGTCATGAGGCCAGGTTTATATCATCCAATTGTGTAACTTTAGGCAAATTCTTCAATGCTCCTTGCCTCAGTTTCCACATTTGTAAAATATAAATGATTTCTGGATCTGTGTCTATAAATGTACCTTGACCCTCCTACTTACTAGCTCGATTGACTGACCTAAGCAAATTATGCATTTCTTCTAAGCCTCAATGTCTTCATTTTAAAATAAAAACATTAATATTTAATTAATAGGGTTGATTTGAGGATTACATGAGGTAAATACAAGTGCATACATGTGCGTAATGCTTAATACGGTAGCTGTTATTCTTCCTGTTACCTAGGCTTGATACTTTGGAACATTTTTGATTTCTTCTTCTTTCCTATAGCTAGATAATGACCAGGTCTTATCAATCATTCCTTGGTAGTGTCTTGATAGAAACTTTCAACATTGACTACCTGCCTACGGCAAGGCTCTGTGCTGTATACTTTATATATGGTGGTTCTTATCTTTACCGTCACCTGCAGTGTAGGCATTTCTGTTAAGGAAACTACTTCAGAGATTTAAGTGACTTGCTCAAGTAACATGGCTAATGACTAACTGAGCTGGAATTCAAACTAAGTCTGGCTGCCTTTACAGCCAGCTCTGTTTCCACCATCCTGGTCTTTCTTCTCCCTCCCTTCCTTCCTTCCTTCCTCTTCCCACTGCTGTCAGTCGAAATCTGTCTCTCCCATTCTTGTCCAGTGGCCTCTCTGCCTCCAATCTCCCCCAGTTCCATTTCATCCCATCTGTCACCAGCAGATTTACCCTCATCTCCTTCCTGGGAGGCATTTAACAACCTCCATTATCTCTTGAAGACATCTGGCATTTAAGCCCTCCCTCTCCAGCCTCATTTCTTATATTCCTGCCTAAGAGCTGTTTTTGTGTGCCTCCAGTGTCCTCTATGTATGTACTACAATTTTTTAAAGACGTTTTCTCTACATGGAAATACTGACTAGGTTAAATCTCATTAAAAACATGAAAATTCTGCTGACTGGGTAAGCCTATTTTTTTTTGCTGTTGTTGTTATTTTAACAAGCACGACTATTTAGCCAGGTCGGGTACAGATTCATTCAGATAATACAAGTTAAGTATATGTCATTAGAGCTATTATTGGAGACCTGTTTTCGAACTTGGCATTTCTTTCTTCCTTTTTTTTAAAAAAAATTATCATTTATTTATTTATTTATTTTGGTTGTGCTGGCTCCTTAGCTGTGGCACACAGGCTCTTTAGTTGCGGCAGGCAAGCTCCTTAGTTGCAGCATGCATGTGGGACCTAGTTCGCTGACGAGGGATCGAACCCGGGCCCCCTGCATTGGGAGTACAGAGCCTTAACCATTGGACTACCAGGGAAGTCCTGAACTTGGCATTTCTTAATAAAAGGGATCCAAATTGGAAAAGAAGTAAAACTGTCACTGTTTGCAGATGACATGATACTGTACATAGAAAATCTTAAAGACACTACCAGAAAACTACTGGAGCTCATCAATGAACTTGGTAAAGTTGCAGGATACAAAATGAATACACAGAAATCTCCTACTTTCCTATACACTAACAATGAAAGATCAGAAAGAGAAATTAAGAAAACAATCTCATTTACCGTCGCATCAAAAAGAATAAAATACCTAGGAATAACCTACCTAAGGAGGCAAAAGACCTGTACTATGAAAACTATAAGACACTGATGAAAGAAACCAAATAAGACACAAACAGATGGAAAGATATACTGCGTTCTTGGATTGGAAGAATCAGTATTTTCAAAATGACCATACTACCCAAGGCAATCTACAGATTCACTGCAATACCTATCAAATTACCAATGACATTTTTCACAGAACTAGAACAAAAAAATCTTAAAATTTGTATGGAAACACAAAAGACCCTGAATAGCTACAACAATCTTGGGAAAGAGAAACAGAGCTGGAGGAATCAGGCTCCCTGACTTCAGACTATACTTCAAAGCTACAGTCATCAGAACAGTATGGTACTGGCACAAAAACAGAGATGCAGATCAACGGAACAGGATAGAGAGCCCAGAAGTAAACCCATGCGCTTATGGTCAATCAGTCTGTGGCAAAGGAGGCAAGAATATACAATGGTAAACCTGGCATTTCTTAGTGCCCTTGAGTTCAGTTCTGTGACTCCTGTATCCATTCTCTGGCATCCTTATTCCTTTCTGAGGCAATGATATCTACTCTGGAAATGTATGTGGTGGGTGTAGAGCTCAAAGATACCCATTGCAGCAGCATTTATAAATTGGAAAGATAAAAACACTAAATGGTTTTAGAACATTAGTGCAGCCATTAAATAATCTTTGCAAGGAATTTTAAACACGTGGGGAATGGCTTTTGATATGTAAACAGCAACAAAAGAATCAAGACAGAGAGGAAATGATGACAACAAACAACAAAAAGCAGTATACAAATTACCTTCTCATTAAGACCTCAAATATATAGTATAAAATATGGGGGGGACCTTTTGATTAAAGAATTATTAGTAATTTTTTTCTTGCTTTGCTGCAATTTCCTATACTTTGCAAGTTTTCTGCTTTGAGGGCATAACTTTTATTCTCAGACAAAAATAACATGATGACTTACAACAAATAAGGATGCGGGGATAATTCCCTGTGTTGGGGTCCCCAAGATCACCCCCAGATTCAGTGATTTGCTGGTAAGACTCATAGGACTCAGCATATAGTCATAAAGATGACTGATTTATTACAGCTAAAGGATATAAAGGAAAATATGGAGGCAACCAGGTGCAAGCTTCCAAGAGTCTTTGCCCAGTGCAGTCACACAGAGTGCACTTAATTCCTCCAGCAATGAGTTGTGACAACACGTGTGAAATGTTGTCCACCAGGGAAGCTCATTAGAGATTCAGTTTTGATTGGAGTTGGTCTCATAGGCAGGCTCTGCCCGGTACCTACCAAAACTCCAGACTCCCAGAAGGAAAGGAGAGGCTCAGCACAAGCAACACTGTTTCTGCAAACAGTTGAGGCACAGCCAGCCACTGTTTACCAGGAAACGTGGGAACACTCCAGATTCCAGCCAGGGGCCAACATTGCGCTGGACTTGCGAAGGCTGGCAGCCTCCGGCCTGCTCTGTTAATTCTCCTGCACATTCCCTTGCTTCTCATGCCTCACACTTCAGGCTTCCTCAGGGAATAAGTACCAGGACTCTTTCTTCCATCATAAACCCGGAATTGATGCCACTGTGGCCTTTTCAGAGTCCAGTAAAAGAGGCTGATAATGTTATGTTTGAGGTGTGGGATTACAGAAAAAAATTCACAACAAACACCTGGTTCCAGTCACCCACGCCTTTCTCAGGGCCGGAGAGGTTGTCCCCGAGTGATGCCGGCAGGAAGCCAGGGGAGCATAATTAGTGCCAGCATGCCAGCTTTGAACTCCTGTCTCCCTCCTGTCTCCGACTTAGTGTGTTTTTCCTTTGGCTCTAACTGCTTAAGAAATCAATTAACTCATAGTCCTTAGAACAAAGCAGCCAACAGTTGTCTCAGGAATGTAAGTCCTGTGAGCCCTGGGGCTCTGAGTGCAAACAGAGTGTGTCAACATCCCTGCCGTGGGACATCCTGGAGAGCGATGACTTCATGCTCACGCTCTCAGATTCTAATCCCTGTTCTCGAGCTCTTCTGCTCGAGGATGGTCACTTCCTTAGCATGTGTACAGAACCGAAGAGGATTCAGCAAAGTTCCTTGCTCTACTCCTCGTCCCCCGTCCCCCATTGTTTTTTGGCCCCTCCAGAACGTCTCCAGCGTCTGCCTTGACACCTGTGCATGTAGCTAAGCTACAGGGTCAGTTTAACAAAGGAGTTCACGTTCTTCCCGCTTCCTCCCACCGCCCTTCTCCCAGTCTGTGTTCAGTGGAATCTGAGCCCCCCGTGGCGTCCAATAAAACAACAAAATTTGTATCATGATAGACGTGAGCCCTTGTCTTTATTCAGCCTTACTGAGAAGAGAAAACATTTCTGCTTATTCTTGCTTACTGTGTCCAGGCTTTATCCCTGATGAATATTCGTTGTTTGTTTTTTAAGTATAGCAGCCAATGGAGTAAATAAGTTTATTATTTTATGCATGTGTTTACTTTTACTTTTTATACCCCCCCCATTCTCTTTAGTAACCTATGTCGATGAGGATGAAAATGAAATACTTGAATTGTCGTCTAATAAAACATTCTTGGTCACGCTAAAGATTCCAGAGGAGTGTGTTACTGAAGAGAAATTGCCTGACCTGCTCACGAAAAGGGTAGGATACCTTATGCCTTGTTACTGAGTTCTTAGCCTTAGAGTCTGAATTCTCCTGGAACAGTTGGCTTAGAGCTAGCCGGTAGGTAGCTTCAAGCTTGGATTCTTTGTCTGTGTAGTGGCAGAAACCAGTGCTTAGAAATGGATTTTCTGTAGTGCAAAGCCAGAGGGAGGAGCCCTGGCCTCCAGCTAAATGCATCCTGGAGGAGAGTGTTCTGTTTCTCATTCTGGTCTTATACTTGATTCAACCTGAAGTTTCATTGAGGGTCTGCGATGTGCTCAACAACATGCCCGGTGCTAGGGTCACAAAGTCTGAGCGCTCAATGGGAGCTCACGGTCCAAGTAGAGGAAGCAATTAAATAGTTATAAACAGTGTGATATGTTCCATCACTGAGATACGTACAGTGTGTTTTATATAAACATGGAGGTGGGGATGGAGGCACGCAGGGCCTCCTGGAGGAGGTGACACTCAGGAAGAATCTTGAAATATGAAGTAGGGGTGTTCCAGATTAGAGAGCAGGGAATAATAGAGGATGTGCCAGGGCCCCTGCATACTGTGTAGCGGACTTGCAGAGGTGAGGCTGAACAGGAGGGGACGGGTCAGCTCATGAAGGTCTCTGTGTTCTTTGACGAGGCCCTGAGAGATTTTAATCTGCAGGCTGACATGGTCAGCTTCTGATTTCAGTTGTTCTGTGTGATGATGGAAAAACACTGGAAGTAGAGCGCTTAGTTAGAGGGTGTTGTAGTAAGTTGGGTGACAAATGAGAGAGCCTTGAACTAGGGCAATGTCAGAGGGAGTAATTAAGGTTCAAGTGAGATTTCAGAGGTCTTCTCCCTCAGTAGGACTTCATGGCTGGTTGGATGTGGGTCTGAGGGAGAGCATGGCTCCAGGCTCCTGGTTGGGTGGCCACGTGGGTGGACGGTGACATCATTCACGGAGCAGGAAATGCAAGAGAATGAGCCTCTGTGCAATATGGGGGCTCTGCAGCCAGACCACGAGGGTTGGTGGACAGCCCTGGTCACCTTGTCAAAGACAGGGTGGTTCACGGCCAGACCCAGAAAAGTTTTTGATAAGAAAACCTAAGCAAGACTAGCCTGCCGTCTGTTACCCTCTTCCCTGCAGTTGATAGTTTGAATGGAGTGAGCCCTCTTTATTTGGCTTCCATCTGATTCCATCTAGGTCACCCCAGAGTCAGTTTCTGGGCAGCCAGGTGCATACTGTTTGATTGCCCCTTTGATCACAGGAGTTTGTACCTTGCGAGGATTATTCCAGGTTTCTCTTCCTCCTTCGTTTCCTTGTTTATGTCTTATCTGCAGTTCCCTTTTCCTCCTTTCCCGCCACCTGCTTCCAGAGCAAGCTGCTGAGTGAATAGCCTATTGCTACTTTCCTCTTGGTTGCCTTTTTTTTGTTTTTTTTAATAGTTTGGCCACGTCGCGTGGCATGCAGGATCCCAGTTCCCCTACCGGGGATCGAACCCACACCCCCTGCAGTGGAAGCTCGGAGTCTTAACCACTGGACCACTGGGGAAGTAAGTCCACTGGGTGCTTTTTTCATTGAGGGGTTTTGCACTGGCCGAGCAGAAACCAAGTGAGTCAGCGTCCACATGTGTCACCTGTTACAGACTGGACACTCTACGTCAAGGGGAACTGGGTATTAATCACTCACTTTAAAGCCATATCTCTTTTGCACAGAAGCAGGCGTGAGCAGATTCTACAGGTGTTTTTAACTCATCACCGGGTAGTGGCTGAGGAACAGGGACTGGCAGATCTCTGGGGCAAGTTCACAGGCCTCTTTGAGCTTGTTCCTGCACTTTCCCTGTATACCCACAGGTGCATATGGGGTGCCTATACAGAACTTTGTAAAACATTTTTTTTTCTTTTCTTTTTTTTTGTGGTATGCGGGCCTCTCACTGTTGTGACCTCTCCTGTTGCGGAGCACAGGCTCCGGACGCACAGGCTCAGCAGCCATGGCTCACGGGCCCAGCCGCTCCGAGGAATGTGGGATCCTCCCTGACCAGGGCACGAACCCGTGTCCCCTGCATCGGCAGGCCGACTCTCAACCACTGCGCCACCAGGGAAGCCCTGTAAAACATTTTTAAAAAGAATTATCTGACTTGCAGATGATAAACGTAAGGTGCAGTGAGCTGAAATGACTCCTGCCCCTGGCTTCCCAATCAAATATGTTCAGGAACAAAAATGAGGAACTTAGAGATATTACTGTCTAATTACTATCTAATTATCAGGTCAAGAACCCCTTTCTTCCACTTAGGCCAGTTTCCAGAAGCTTCTGGACATGGAAGGTAAATGGGAGTCGATATTGAAACACTGTGCCCTCTCTTTTGCTTTACTGTCTTGCTTTTCTAAACACAGTTTTCCTGGCCCCTCTCATATCTCACTGCCAGTTTCCTTCTCTTAGGGTTGGGGCCGATACTCTGCTTAAGGCAGCCCGTTAGCTCTGTGGTGTCATAGCTCAGTCCACGTGCATGTTGCCGAATTAGCGTTGGCCCCTCTGATGATGCAGGGAAGGCATCCCTCTTCCTCTGGAAGCTGTTTTCTTTTCTTTCTCTCTTTTTTTTTTTTTAACACTATCACTTTTTAAAAGGTTGAGGTATAGTTGATATACAGTATTATAAGTTTCAGGTGTACAACATAGTCACAGTTTTTAAGGTCACACTCCAATTATAGTTATTATAAAATATTGGCTATATTCCCTGTGTGTGTACAATACATCCTTTTAGCTTATTTATTTTATACATAGTAGTTTGTACGTCTTAATCCCCTCCCCCCATCTTGCCTGTCCCCGCTTCCTTCTCCCCACTGGTAACCACTAGTTTGTTCTATGTATCTGTGAGTCTGTTTCTTTTTTGTTATATTCACTAGTTTGTTTTATTTTTTACATTCCACATATAATTGTTATCTTACAGCATTTGTCTTTCTCTGTCTGACTTATTTCACTTATTTCATAATACCCTCGAAGTCCATCCGTGTTGCTGCAAATGGCAGTATCGTATTCTTTTTTAGGGCTGAGTAGTATTCCATTGTCTCTATGCACCACATCTTCTTTATCCATTCATCTGTTGATGGGCTCTTAGGTTGCTTCCATGTCTTGGCTATTGTAAATAATTGGAAGCGGTTTTTGATGAGCCACTGTACCTGACTCTGGTGATCAGCTCACCGGGCTCTGAGCTCAGTTTGTACCCAGCCTCATAGACATAGTGTGAGAGACACCAGAGCAAGGGGTGAGGAGCCCCTCTTTTCACTTTTTTGGTCCCAAAGTGGGTAGTGTGGTTAACAGCTCCTAAATATGTCCTAATTATAGCTGGGGACCATGCCACCAAAAAGAATGTTAGAGTGGACACTGAAAGTGATCTAGTATACCACTCCATCTCTTAACATAAAATTTTAACTTAACATTTCTTCTGAGTACCTACTATGTTCAAAACACAGTGATTAGGGCCCTAAGGATTAATAAAGGAAAGATGAGAGGGAGGGAAAAAAGAAGGAAAGACAAACATAACTCCTGACATAAGAAGCTCAATCTTAAAGGAAGAGAGTGGCATTATTGTTGTTATTATTGCTGTTATTTTCAGCTCTTGAAAAATAATCCCGTCTGTAGCATCCTCATCTTCTTCCCTCTCCTTCTGAGCAGCCCTGGGAGAGCCACTTTCCAACCTCCCGGGTTTTCTAAATGACTGTCGGCCTGCTGGCAATATTCTTTTCTGTGGGGCTCAAAATCTATAAGATGACCCAGTCGTTTTCCCCCAAAGTTCTTAACACTTAATGCTACTTTCCTCCTTGATATTCGGAAGGATCCACTTTCCTCCTTGCTTCATCTCCACTGGGTGGTGTGATAAAACATGAGGAAGCTGCCTTAGTGTCTGTAACATCTAGGATTGAATCCCTTACTAGCAGAGTGGCCTGGGCCATGTTCTGTAACCTCCCCGAATGCCTGGAATTTTTTTTTCTTTTTTGATCAGTGAGAAAGGGAGAGATAGCAGAGATAGCAATGCCTCTTATGTCAAGATTCTTATGCAGATCACAGCAACAGTGACAGGATTAGAGGAGGTGGTCTAGTCCCGTCTGCTCTACCTGGGAGAGAATGAATTGTCACCAGTGAGTTAAGTGGGAGCGAAATATGGATGCAGCCTGCATGAGATTCCGCTTGGGATGCGGGGGAGACAGGTGGGCACGTTTTCCTCGGGGGTAGTTCTGCTGCTTGCTGCCGGATAAAACTGTGAGGCACTGAGCTGTGATAGGTGCTGCAGGGCGTGCCAGGCTCAGCATGGGGGAAACCGTAGGTGTGGAATTTCCAAAACAACGTCAGGGCTGAGGCTTTAGGCCGGCAGGAGTGTCTCTGGCCGGGCTCTCAGAGGCCTGGCCGTGGGCTTGCTTCCAGCCTCAGAGCTGGGTCCATGCTGGGGGGTGTACCCAGATCCCAGCACTGTCCTCCTGCCTGCTAAGAGCAAGGCGTTTAACCTTCAAAGTAAATTTTAAAGAGATGCAACGTAAATACATTCAGGCACAAGTTCTCGGATACCATAGGTGAGAATTCACATCTCTGAAGCATGAAGAAAAGACTAATCAAAGACTGGGAGAAGATATTTATGACACAAAACCAACAGCTAGTGTCCAGAATGTAACACCAATCAGTTTGGATAAGACAACCCAAGAGAAAGACAGGGCCCTAATAGGCAATTCAAAGGTGAGAAATCCCACAGAGTTAATAAACACACAAAAAGATACTCAACCTCACTAGAAAGCGAGACATTGCCAATGAAAATGATGTAAAACACGATGTTATGCTCATCAGATTGGCAGAAATGGAAAAATCTGGTAACATTAAATGCTGGCAAGGCTGTGGGAAATAGAGCATTTATACATTGCTGGGAGGGGAGTGAAATGGAGAGCAATTCAGAAAGACTTAGTTAAGGTAGAGATGTGCTAACTCTTGGACCCAAGTCCATCTCTTGGTATATGGCCCAGGGAAACTCTTACCTGTGTAAGAAGAGAGGCTCAGAGAGGTTCAGGCAGGATCACTTCAGCATAGTTTGTAGCAGGAGAAAATCAGAAACAAAGCCCATGGCCACCAGTAGGGGAAGGGATGAAGTGGAGCAATCATTTCATGGAATCTCTGCAGAGTTAGGAGTCACACTGAATGACCTCCCTCTAGATGTACCATTATGGGTAAACCTCACATGTGATTTTGAGTGGAAAAAAAAGCAAGTCAGAGAAGATTATGTAGAATATGGTATGTTTTATTTGAATAAAAATGTGCATTAAATTTATGTATAGTTATGATTACACAGGGGAGTGTTAGGTTTATAAAAACATGCATGGAAAGGATACATGCCAGCTTCAGGACAGTGGTTAGTAGTGGGGAGGGAGGGAGGAAAAACAGAATAGTGTGTAGGAATAGCTTTAGCTGTGCTGGGTTTCTTCACGTAAAGGGCTCAACTAAATATGGTAAAATGTGAGGGCATGAAACCTGGGTAGTTGCGAACACAGATGTCATTATTTTTTATGGTTGCAACATTTCATGGATAAAATAAGAACTCCGAATCTTTGCCATTGTTCCCCCCTTGGTCCCATTATCCAGAAACAGCGTGGCTGTTTCTCCTTGGAGTGAAGCTCTGGAGAAAAGAGAGAAGAGGCCCTTGTTTGGTTATAAACGGGGCCCTGAGCGGCCTGTTTTGCAGTCTTCCTAGCCCCGCGGGAGTTCCCTCCTTCCCATGGTGCTTCGGGTCTGTGTGGGCTCAGGCTGCCGACCAGTAAGGCCACAGGTCTCAGCGCAACATACGAGATGTTGAAAATCCCAGCCTGGTCACTTGATCCTTACAAATGAGATCCCTTGAAATGAATGCTAACTTGAATTTTGGTTGGTGAGGGGCCCACCCCTTCCTGTTTCTTCATCCAGAGCCTCTAGGTAAGTTAATTCCTCCCTAGAGTTGGATCTCCTTTGCTTAGGAGTAGTTTTGCTTTGTCAGGTGATAGATATGCAGTATGACCTGGCAGTAATGTGTGTGGTTGTTAATTTGGCCCTGTTTGTTTTAGCTCACAGATGTGTACAGTTCATCACCAGCTCTGAGCCGTTACTTTACTTCAGTTGAAATCGTAGACTGCAGGTAAGAATGTGGAGCATTATGTGCTGGTGTCTCTCTGGAAATGGACACTCATCGCTAGTCACCAAAAAGGACTTCCCTAATCCGAAAGCACGGAGGGGACCAACGGAAGATAGAACCATAGTGTCAGTGCCGGGAGGGTCTTTGGAGGCCAACTAGCTCAATGCCCTTATTTTACGAAGGAAAAAAATGAAATCCAGATAAATTATATGACTCAACACAGTAACAGGGAATAGAGCAAAAGCCCAGACAAACCATTTCTGTTTCCCAGCAGATGCTCGAATAAGCTAAGAGTAGAAATAGAAATAGATCTCAGATAGTGCTGGATTATGTACTGGCTTTTGCTTTTGAGGAACACAAGTCATATACAAGTTCACGCTCCTTGTATAATATTAAAAAATAAAGATACATGCTACCAGCAAAGTACACATCCTGCCTTCCCCTGCCCCACTACCCCTGGACACTTCCTGTGCCAATCAATTCCGCAGTGAATTCCAGTCCCTTCTACAAAATGAACAACAATCACTGGTCTGTGTGATTTCTTCTGTGCAGGTATTTACCATATATACTTTGTGTATTATATATGTGTAACATATACGCACGCATATGTATTGTTTCCTTTCCTCCTAATCTCTTATGTTTTTATATATGTCTATAGACACTTAGGTAAAAGTGTGTATGTATGTAGAAGAGTCATTTGATTATCCTTTTATATTGTTAGGACAAGATTTACAAGACAAAGCTTTATTACCTGCTGTGCCCAAGATAGCCCTGGAATATGACCATCAAAGGCAATTTTACATTGAGGTTCCTCCACTCAAACCATAAATTTCCCAAACCTGGGAGGGGAAGCACCAGAGCACAGTGGGGTAAAACCAAAGGGATTTGGAGTCTGAAAACACAGTGGCAGGTTGCCTTGTCAACAGCACTATTCCTCCTTCATTATGGACCGCCAGCGTGCATGCTACCTTATGGTGACACTTTTGACCTAGCCTATTTTATTCATAAATTACTGGTATTAAAACGCCAATAGAAAAGGGAGAAATGCATAATCAGACCCAACTTTCCTCTTAGTGCGCTTGCCCTAACTTACAATTCAAAGACAGGTGAGAGAGGAAGGATATTCAGAGCGTAAAGGGTCTTACCAAGAATCCAGCCCATATTACGGGTCTAGAGGAGGTGGGATTGCATAATGGGTTGGGGTAAACACTGAGAAAACCCATCAGAAAACTGAGTAAAACAAAATCTGAAGAGTAATGTGAGAGTCTATTTTTAAAAGTTATTTGAAAGAAAAACCCAGGGGTTTTAGGATTTTCGGATAAAGAAATTCTGCTGGGAAACATTTTTGTTTCATTTTTTAAAGTCCAGACAGTTTCAACAGTGTCGAACTGAGAAACAAACGCATTGCCTCCAAAGCCTGCGCATCAGTCCGAGTATTGGTGTATGTGACCTCTGGCCACAAGAGGGAGCTCTTTGCCAGTCGTTGGCAGGGACAGTGTTCTGATTCACTCCTGGGACTGGCTTGTCTGCAAAACTTGCCCTTATGTAAAATAGATAGCTAGTGGGAAGCAGCCGCATAGCACAAGGAGATCAGCTCTGTGCTTTGTGACCACCTAGAGGGGTGGGATAGGGAGGGTGGGAGGGAGGGACATGCAAGAGGGAAGAGATATGGGAATATACGTATATGTATAACTGATTCACTTTGTTATAAAGCAGAAACTAACACACCATTGTAAACCAATTATACTCCAATAAAGATGTTAAAAAAAAAAAAAAAAAAGAAAAAAAACTCCAAACTTGCCCTTGGGTGAGGGTCTCAGATGTGGCCACTCTTAAATATTTTATTGCTCTTAATCTGGACCTTTTTAAAAAATCTAGGCCTTCTTGAACCAAAGGATATCTGTTGAGAAATCTAAATGTTAAGGTAGCATTTAACAAGCTGTATAGACTGTTGATTAGCTGAGGATAGCCTCATGATTATTTTTATTTTAGAAATAGGAAAGTATGTTCTAAGAAGATGAAAACTCCCTTTCCTTAGGTCCCCTTACTGAGAGTTGCAAAACCTTAGGAAGTGGAAATGGGACAGAAAAAGTTTCTCACTTTGGGGACAAACCAGGGAGGTATGATCTGCTGCTGGTACCCAGGGTCATCTGTGAGAGATTAGGAGTCTGCATCCAGCCGATGGCAGGGAGCTTTGGGCCCTACCTTGAACATTTTATAGGTTAAGTAATGAACTAGTTAAACTGAGTAGCTCTGACACACACTTGTTGGGGCAGGGAGAGGCTGTGGTGTGAGAACAGGGAGAAAAAGGGGTTCCCTGGCCTGCCTCAGGGGTAAAGCCTGGTATTGGGCAGCTCTTGGAGCCTCGTTGACAATAGCCGAGTCAGTATCTCCCCTGCATGGCCTCTCCTGGTGGACTCCAAGGGGATGGGTTCTAGGTGGAAGGAGGAGGTTAGGACCACCTCAACTTTGTGTGATGAATGCATTGATGAGGGGGCTTCTAGGGCAGTACACTCTTTGCCCTTTTGTCCTGGGAGGGAATGCAGAACTAAAAAGATGTTTTTCCTAAAATCAGTTTCATGAATTGCAGTGTGATTCCGTTGATTTTTTTTTTTTTTTTTTTAGCGGTACGCGGGCCTCTCACTGTTGTGGCCTCTCCCGTTGCGGAGCACAGGCCCCGGACGCCCAGGCCCAGCGGCCATGGCTCACGGGCCCGGCCGCTCCGCGACATGTGGGATCTTCTCGGACCGGGGCACAAACCCGTGTCCCCTGCATCGGCAGGCGGACTCCCAACCACTGCGCCACCAGGGAAGCCCTCTGTTGATATTTTTAACTGTCTCTGTTTGGTTTGCCTTTCAGTGGTGAAAACGCCACAATAACCTACCACCTGCACTTTGGGTTTCCGTCAGAAGACCACAACTTTATGAAGTATGTGATGAGTGAAGAGCTGGTGCTGGGCGTTTTGCAGCAGGATTTCCATGATCAGAACGTGTCCGGTTGTGAGACTCTGGGGCTTGACCCAGTGTCCCTCTGGTTCTCTGGTAAGTCGAGCACATCAGAAGGCAGAGCTGTGATGATAAACAAGGGAACCAGACGGGGCAGATGGCTCGATTTGCTTTCTGAGCAGGTGATGTTCCACGCTCCGTGGAGGTCACCCAGTCCCTGCCCTCTGGGAGCAGACAGAGCAACTGGAAAAAATGTTACGGAAACAACTAAACTATAAACATGAGGGTTGCTATGTGTTTCCTTGCTGTGGTTCACCCACCTTCTAAGCCCCATATCCCACATCAGAATATCATTAGAAACTTTCATGGAAACACTGTGGTCTCACAAGAGAAGCAAGTGCTGAAGAGTTTGAAGTAAACAATATAGTTAAATTGTTGAAAGATGACCTCAGTATGGGGAATCTATCTCTTTTTCCATTGAAGGCCACTGAGTCCATTAAGACAGGGGTCCCCAACCCCCCGGGCTGTGGACCGGTACCGGTCCGTGGCCTGTTAGGAGGCAGGCCGCGTAGGAGGAGGTGAGCGACGGGCGAGCGAGTGAAGCTTCATCTGCCACCCCCAGCTCTCCCCCTCGCTCCCCATCGCTCGCGTTACCGCCTGAAACACCCCCCCGACTCCCACCTCCACCCCCAGTCTGTGGAAAAGTCGTCTTCCGTGAAACCGGTCCCTGGTGCCAAAAAGTTGGGGACTGCTGCATTAAGATATTAATAGAGGGACATAAAAAGACAAGTTCGTCTCTTTCCATAGAAGATTGTAATACATTTACTCATCTACTTTTAAAACTAAGAAAAGGATGGGCAAATGGATATGTTTTTTAACAAGCATAGAAGATACCCGACTTGTCAGAATCTGAGAACATTGTACAAAACCTGCCAGAAAGGAAGGTGGAAAGGTGAGATGACCGCCAGCCTTCGAGACCTCCCTCCCTCACGTGTGTCTGCACTGAGCTTTGGCCTTACTTCCCATTCTCCTTCTCATTTCCCACTTCTGATTCCTCACTTGGAGAGGTTTTAGCTCTTGTTTAATGCCAACAGTCTTGGATGGTTTTTCAGCCACAACCCATCAGAAACACTGCACATCAGCAGTGGTAAATACTAGTGGAAAGAATGAAAAAGGTGAACGAGAAGGAGGTGTGGTGAGTGGCAGGCACGGGGCCAGCAGCCGAGGGTCAGGAGAGTGCAACAGATTATAAAGCGCACGCGTTACCACACGCTGTGAGAAGAGGCGTTTATTGTGATGACGCTTGATTCTTGGGAACGGAAAGTGGAAGTGGACTGATCTCGGCCTGGGAAGGCAGAGAGTTTTATAAAGCAGTTCTTAAAGCTCTCTTTTTCCCAAATGAATAAAAGGAATGACTTTCAGAGGGCCAACTTTTAGCTCACTGGGAAAGTCACATAAATGAATAGTTTCTTCACTGAGCATCTAAATAAATGAAGTGTGTCTCTGGGCCAGGCAGATAACATACTGTGTGGAGTGAAGAGGTTCTGCCCCCTGTACAGGAATTTTAGAAAGAAAGAAGGGGGTGAGGGAGAGGGAGAGAAGGAAGGAAGGAAGGAAGGACCTTTCAGCCCACTCCTGTGCACGGCAGAGAGAGGGGAGGCCCACCCTGCCTGCTGTGTGGTGACTGACCTTGACTTCCTGAGCCTCCTCTTTGAAGCTGTGGTCCCCAGCACTTTCTAAATGAAGACCATGGGGTGGGAGGAGGGTGAGGCAAGGTTGAGGAGGATTATGAGGCCGGCAGGTCCACGTTATGAGGGCAGGTGGCTTATGAGGTCTGACAGAAGACCTGGAACTGAACCTCAGACTCTGCATCGGGGATGCAGGCCTGAGCGACACTGTTTCTGCTCCTCAGGAGACGGTACTCTTTCTCTCAGGCATTTTTCCTGGGGATGGGGATTTCTGTGACCCCCCCCACAACCCACCTTGCAGAGCATGAGCAATGTTTGATATTTTCAGGAGTATGAGTATCAGTCCCTTCTCAGATAGAAGGGTAGACAGTGACCATTTGGGAAGCGAGGAAGGAAGAAGAGAGATGCAGAGAAGGCAGAGAGGCAGAGGGAGGGGCAGCTCAGAACCAAGTCCAGAGGGAGGGAAGAGAGGGGTGTGAGGCCTCTGGGAGGGACCAGTGAGGCCCGGGGGTGCCGACGCCAGCTCCCTGTGTTCGTAGGCACGGTGGGCTTGGCGAGGTATCCCCCCGCTCCTGTCAGGAGCTGGGCAGGCACCGTCCCACAAAGATGATGTTCTGATTCTTCAAACAGAAAAGTTTTTTTTTTTTTTTTTAAAGAAGATGTTGGGGTAGGAGTTTATTAATTAATTAATTTATTTTTGCTGTGTTGGGTCTTCGTTTCTGTGCGAGGGCTTTCTCTAGTTGTGGCAAGCGGGGGCCACTCTTCATTGCGGTGCACGGGCCTCTTCACTATCGCGGCCTCTCTTGTTGCGGAGCACAGGCTCCAGACGCGCAGGCTCAGTAGTTGTGGCTCATGGGCCTAGTTGCTCTGCGGCATGTGGGATCCTCCCAGACCAGGGCTCGAACCCATGTCCCCTGCATTAGCAGGCAGATTCTCAACCACTGCGCCACCAGGGAAGCCCTGTTTTGTTTTGTTTTGTTTTTTAACGTTTTCCTCCTTTTTAAAAAAATTATTTTATTGTAGTCGATTTACAATGTTGTGTTAATTTCTGCTGTACAGCAAAGTGATTCAGTTATACATATATATACCTTCTTTTTCATATTCTTTTCCGTTATGGTTTATCTCAAGATATTGAAGACAGTTCCCTGTGTTATACAGTAGGACTTTGTTTATCCATCTTATATGTAATAGTTTGCATCTGCTAATCCCGTACTTCCTGTCTATGCCTCCACCACCCCCATCCCCCTTGGCAACCACAATTCTGTTCTACAAAGAGCAAAGATTCTTAAAATTCTTTGGCTCATATGCCCCTTAGAGAATTTGGAGACAGCCATGTACCTTCTCCCAGGAAAAAATGCACACACTCTTCCCCCTAGACAGAATTTTACAATTTCAGGAATTCCAAGGATTCCCTGGAGCCGGGCTGCAGTTCCTCTGGGGTTCCTATGTGTGTGCTAAAGAGTCAGAACCTTAAATTAGCTTGTAATTTGGATTCCTAAGGGATTTTGTGTGTATTCCTCATTCTCTAATTTGGACATACGACAACTCTTTGGCCTAACTGCAGGCATATTGATGCCTTCTACAAATAAAAACTTCCCTTAATATTATAGTCATAAGTGAATTTTTCTTTTTTTTTTTTGCGGTACGCGGGCCTCTCACTGTTGTGACCTCTCCCGTTGTGGAGCACAGGCTCCGGACGTGCAGGCCCAGCAGCCATGGCTCACGGGCCTAGCCGCTCCGCGGCATGTGGGATCTTCCCGGACCGGGGCACGAACCCGTGTCCCCTGCATCGGCAGGCGGACTCTCAACCACTGCGCCACCAGGGAAGCCCATAAGTGAATTTTTAAATTTATATTTTCTTACAACTTTATTGAGAGATAATTAACCAATAGCACTGTGTTAATTTAAGGGGTACAGCATAATGACTTGACACACGTATTAGGAAATGACTGCTGTGACAAGTGTAGTTAACAGCCATCATCATCACCTCGTATAGTTACAAAAGTTTCTTTTCCCTCATTACGAGAACTTTGGGGATCTGCTCCCTTAGCAGCTTTCAAAGGTACCGTGCAGCAGTGTTAGTGATAGTCACCATGCTGTACACTACATCCCTAGGACTGATTTATGTTGTAATAATAGGAAGTTTGTGCCTTTTGACCACCTTCATCCAATTCCCCCTCCTCCACACCCCACCCCTGGCAACCACCAATCTGATCTCTTTTTCTGTGAATTTGTTTTTTTAAGATTCCACATATAAGTGAGATCCTGCAGTATCTGTCTTTCTCTGTCTGACTTATTTCACTTGGCACAATGTCCTCAAGGTTAAGGGACATTTTTTATCGGATCACTGCCCCCACCTCCCTTCTACCTTTGAGCTTCTTCACCGAGTGGAGGGAGGGGTCCAGAGACAAGGAGGGGAAATCTGTTTTACAATGTAAAACAGCTGCATGGGTTATTTTGGACGTGGGGTAAGTTATTTTGTCGTGTTTTCTGACATGTGAAGGAGTTAACCAGTAGACTGAGTAAGGAACAAAAGCAAAAACTGATTCATGTGAGAGAGAAGAGGAAAAAGCTCTAGGCAATGAGAAGAGTGAATCTCGTTTGCACAGATTTGGGGTAAATGGATGGGCTGGCTGCTGGCAGAGAGGCCAGTGTATGCATTCTGCCCTTGAAAGGACTGCCTGGGGTGTCAAGGGAAAACATTTAGGTTGTTGGTAGATTCCCCGGGAAACACAGAGTTTAGCCAAAGAACGCTTCTTCTCAGCCAGGACAGTTTTGCCCGCTCCGAGGTATTTGGCAAAGTCCAGAGACGTTTTAGTTGTCACAGTTGGGGGTGTTGGTGGGAAACTAGCATCTAGTGGGAAGAGGCCAGAAGGATTTTTCTAAACCTCTTACAATGCACAGGACAGCTCCTGATGGCAAAGAAATCCCCAACATCAACGGCCAGAACCCTGCTGTGGCGCACGTGGGTCCCCTGTGTCCTGTCCCGAGTCGTTGCCTGGGTACCTCTGCTTTAGTCAGGCCAGCTGTGTGCCATTTCCCTCATCAGAATGTCTCATTGAATATTGCGCTGTATTAAAAATGAAAATTTAGAGGTATTTTTATGGTTAGATTATGCAAAAAGACTGTTAAAATGTCCTCTGCATCCGAAGGGCCTCGTCAAAATGTTATTTATCATGAATTATACCGAAGCAAATAAGCAAACAATGTCATTTGCCTTTTTTTAGTTTTTTTTTTTTTTTTGCCTCTGCGTGCATGCGTGCATTTGTGTTTGCGCGTGCGTGCCTCTGTGTGCGTGTGTGCGCATGTGTGCGCCTCTGCATGTGTGCCTCTTGTGTGTGTGTGCACGTGTGCACGTGCATGCGTGTGTGTGTGTGTTGCCTGAAGAGTAAACCTCCTCTGTTAGGAATTTACAGATATTCCACTTTTACATTAGAGTTTATAATCAAACCCAATGAAATAAAATAAAAACATCAATGTTTAGAATAACCATGCTTTTTAAAAAATGGTGACTTTGCATTTTCTTTTCAGAATGAAACAGTCGAGGTCGATCTGTGTCTGAAAGCAGCACTCCACTGAACTCTGGGATGAGGAGAATTCATTCCGTTTTACAGAAGAGATCCTGTGAATTAACGTAGAAGGACGCACAGTGACTACAGGGCTGGAGACGGCCCTTTTTCTCCTGATTCTGCAGAGTCTGGCACTACGTCCAGCAAAACAGCACCCAGGGCTGCCCCAGCTGGGTCCACGTGGGGCGGGGTGACCAGGCGGCGGGTGGACCTGCAGGGCCAGGTCGCTGCTGTTCTTGAAGCACTCTCTGCCTCCACCCACACGTGAACACGCTCTCTTCAGGGTAAGGGTGGCCTTTGAGGCAGGATCCCGCCAGCCTGAGCCCCTGGCGAGAGAACGGGGAGAGGCGAGGTGAGGGAGAGCTGAGCCAATCGCTCCCTGAAATCCTCCGTCCCACCCCGATGTCTGATCTACCTCCAAGCAAGGCTGTGAGGAAAAGGCAGGCATCTCACCAGATGTAAGCAGCATCGTCTGTGTCTCCTTCCATAGCCGCATATCTCAGCAAACTAGCCTTGGCACTCCATGCAATGTTATGTAGAGCTACAGAAATGAGGTGTGTGTTTCTTATTTCCCTTCTGTGTATAGTTCCTGCGACTGCTGAACACCTCTTATGGAAACACGGGTCCATGTTAGTTTTGAACACATGACTCTCATTTTGGATAGTTTCTCCATTTATATTTTCATCAACTTTCATCAGAGAATCATTAATACTGCTTACCATCTGCTCTAGGTAGTACATGTTGGTTTTTGTTGTCCAGAGTCACTAGCCTTCCTGTAGGATTCAGTGTCTTCAGGCACTGATTGTGTATCTTATTGAAGATGGTTGTGAAACAGGAAGAACCACGCTCGGAAATAAACTGCTGGAAGTTCAACGTCAGATCCTTTTGGAGGGGTGAGGGTGGAGTGAACAAGAGTGACTCTATTGGTCGTCTACGGATATAGAATTACCTGTCACGAGGGAACAAAGTATCTTGTTAGGAAAATGGCTTTGCTGGAAATTTCCAGGAGAGTTTTGTGGTCATGTAATGAGAGTTTCTCAGCCTCAGTATCTCAGTTAAATTGGCCCTGGGTGGACAGTCAGGCTGGGGGCAGCTGCGTTCCGGGATGTGTTGGAGTGCGAGTCTCAGGCTAGATTTGCCTGGGGCTCTTTATGACCCCGGACTCTGCATAATGTGAATGTGCTTTGTTATTTAACTAAAAGATAGCATTTATCGTAAGTCGGTGTTTCATTTTGAGGATAGTTCCTCCAACTAGTGAAACAGGTGAATTTCCCTTCTTCCTCTTATTTTACATGTCAAACGTAAACCTTCATGTTTGTACTTTTAAGAAAATAATGAAGAACTTTATTTTTGCCTCCGCATTGCCACGTTGACCTTTGCTGCGTAGGGGTTGACTCTCCAGGGCCAGGATTTGGGTTGGCATGTTCTCACAGTAAATGGTATTGGAAGTGACCTTTTCATTTCCCCAGGTGTAGCTTCCCCTTCTGAGTGAATAAGATTGAACTGGGCTGGCCTGTGTCTTCCTCTCCCTGTTCCTGTTGCCTGGGGAGCAGGGGAGCCATCTCTCCTCTCCACTCCAGCCCCCACCCCGGGGCCCCTCAGGCAGGACCAGGTGTCTGAAGAGCCTGGGGCTGGAAGGAAGGGCTGTTTCCTGTCTGGAGGCAGGACCGGGTTTGGTTCTATCTTCCCTTCTCTTTTAGAAACCGCCAAGGTACAGGCACCTTGTCTTGGGTTCTGACCACTTGAAAGTCATAGAGAGGATTTTCCGTTAGTTTTGACTCTTCTGCCCAAATGGTGTGGAAAGAACTGAACTTTGTGACTAAAGCATTTTGAGGTGTTTGGGGGGAAAATGGCACTTATATACTGTTGTGCTATAGGGGATGAATTGATTGGCCATCACACATCTTCATGACGAGCATAATGAAGGTACATAAGAAGGTTTCAACGAATATCTGTGGTATCACTGAAAGGCTTTTTTTGTTTGTTTTGTTTTGTTTGTTTCTTTTTGTTTTTTTGGCCACGCGGCTTGTGGGATCCTAGTTCCCCGGCCAGGGATCTAACCCAGGCCCTCGGCAGTGGAAGAGCAGAGTCTCAACCACTGGACCATCAGGGAAGTCCCTCACTGAAGGATTTGAGGAAAAAAAACTGGTCTTTTCTGGGAGTCACTGAGGTACAGGCAGAAAGGATACAGCCAGATCAGTGGAACCTGCCCCTCCTCCCATTACTGACAAAAATTCTAGCCACGTGTCCTATTCTTTTCTCCCTTTCAATTTAACTTAGTTCTGCAGATTTTTTAATGATCTGTGTTGCAAAAGGCTATAGAATATTCCAATGAAGAAGAGGATGATAAGGACAAAAGCCACTGGTTTTATTAGGGAGTCAGGCTCTGCACAGATGAAACAGGAAACAGCAGGAAAAAATAGGTGTTAAAAATAAATAAAGACAAACTGCAGGGCTGCGTGATGGTCAGAGAAAAGGGTGAAAAGTATAGTTTAATTGGAGAAGGCTTTGCCTAGGAAGTAGGACTGGCGCTGAACCTTGAAGCAATGGTGGGATTTGGATAAACATTTGCTTTCCTTTCCACATGTTTGTGTCTTAGGATGAGCTGCATGTTTTCTCCTTTCCCCTTTAGATGTGGACTCTAGACATGGATTCTGCCCTATTCAGAGTCTGATTAGTGGTGAGAAAAATGGGAGAAATCTCTATGTCTTCCCTTCTCTGCTCCCATTACTGTTTCATTGTTTTAAAATAAGCTAATTCACACTATTACTGCATTGCTAGCAGCAATCTTTCCTTTATGATTAAAGTTCATTATCCTCTTAGTAACAGAAGGCAGCCCTCTCATCTTATAGTTAGGAAACCAGAGTCTGGAGAGGTGGAAGGACCAGCCCAGAATTCCACAGTGTTGGGGAGCAAAGTCCAGTCTAGTGGGCAACCACACATGATCAATGGCCTCCAACTGGTGGGCACCCCAGGGTCATGCTCAGTTCAGACTGGGCTACCATCTGGGAATCCATGAGGAGCACAGGTGGTGAGGGGGAAGGGATGGGTTGAGAGCTGTGATTATCAGACTGTACAAGACTCTCTGGGGTGATAACGACCCCTCAACGCTTCACCCAGTGCCTCGCAAAGGAACCCTCTGTTAGGAAAGGAGGAGAGACTTACACAGATCCATGTAACTGTTGACAGAACCGAGGCACACTCAGATCAAGTGGCTTTCTGAACTCAGTAGGTTAGCTTGGAAAAGAACAGAGTCAGATAAATGTAAACAGAATCTCCTTTTTCTCTGAAGGCTCCTGTGGAATCTTGGGGACTCAACTCTCCTGTTCTACCTATGCCTTTCCATTCCTGAGCATATTTGAAGCATCTGTCACCCAAGGTTGTCTTAAAAACGTGAGCATTTGAATTTATTTGTTGTCAACGGTAGGATTTCCTGACCTCTCTTTGTCTTTTTCTTGTACCTCTCTTCTGTTCTGTGTAAGAATTTATTCACAGACTAAGATTATTTATAGCTACTAGTATGAACTTAAAGCGGAAACCACAAAGCCTGCACATACTGCATAAAATATGCCTCTGTGAACTTAGGCTGTGTATAGTTTTACGATCAACATCAGGGAGGGGAATTTTCTGATTATATATGTGACTTAAGGGACCAATTTAAATCCTCAGTCTCTTATCAAGAACAGAAATTCTTTAACTTAGGGGTTGCATCCCCAACCCCTTGAAATTGTATACAGATATTTGTGTGTGTGTGTGTGTGTGTGTGTGTGTGAATGTACATTTTCTGTAAAGAGGGTACCCTGCTTTCATCAGAAATCCTGAAATCTATGGAAAATAGATCAGCATTATATACAGCCCTAGTAGGTATTTCAAAGCACTCCCAAAGGGTTCTCCCGCTCAAAAATAATTCCCTTTCAGAATCCCTCTACATTTCATTATAAGAACAATTTTCTTTGTTTAAGCATTTATACTTAACGTGTTCCCTAGAAAACATATTTGGGACAAGTAATTCTTTCATGGGGTAAGACTCAAACAACTACAACTTATCATGTTGTACTAAGAATATTTAAACCAATCAACTTCCACAGGGGTCCAACGTCCAAGTGAAAAATCCCAGTGTAAACCCCAGCAATTTTGTGTTTCTGCCTCTCTGGAAGACTGCCAGGTGGCCCTGCATCACCAGGCCCATCAGCACATGTTTTTCTATAGACATCATAAAGAGTTTTGTATCCCTTTACTCTTTGATATCATTTGTTCACAATCTGTGACAGATGATGTACGTACATTGAATATAATCCTCCTGCTTATGGGTGATGGAACTGAGCCTCCAATCTACATGCTCAAGTTCTCAGAGGGAGGAAGAACAGGAATCAGGATTCGAATCATTGATTATCTGACTCCAGTATCCACATTCTTTGCCCTAAGCCATGTTACGTCTTGTACTGTATTCCCTGCTATCATGCATGTCTCCTTTTGAACTTGAGTGAATCCTGGCCAAAGGTCAAAGTTAGGATTCCATGTGGAAGGATTTTGCTAAAAATAGGAAGTTAGTGGAGTATAAGATATTAAGATGTGATTGGCTCTTAGATCAAGACCATCAACTGGCTGAAGTCTCAGCAAACCTGTGTTGACACATCCAACCTTAAGCCGCTGGATTTATCCCTGCTGGGCCCCTAGCACACTGTAAATAGCAAAATTATTTAACTTTGGTTCGGTTGGGGAACAAAACAGTAATTAAACTCATAATGCATCTACTGCTTATCTCAACAAACTTTTTACTATTTTAACACCCCTAAAAATTAGGACAATAGCTATGGGTTAAATAAAACAGGAAGTTGAGAACGCAGGTGTGCATATAGAAATAGTCTAATTTGCTAATTACTCTTGCTCTCACCCTAATTTTTGGTTTAATATTTCCATACCATTTTATTGGTACTAGCTCTTACAGGTTACACCAATAGCCAAACACACTTTTGTTTAGTTTATCTATAGTTATGATTATTTAAGGAAGGGGTCTGCAAACTTATTTTCTGAAAAGGGCCCCCAAATAAATATTTTTGGTTTTGCAGGACCTACAGTGTGCATCACAACCTTTCAACTCTCCTGAGGTTGAGAAGCCACAGACAAATGAGCGGGCTGTGGGCCAGTGACGTTTTATTTACCAAAACAGCGAGTCGGCCACATTTGGCCTGTGGGCCGTAGTGTGCTGACCCCTGTTTTAGGGGATAGGCATAATTGTAGAAACACCAGAAGAAAGATAAGGGAAAATAAATAATTGGGGCGGAGGGAGAGATGCTCATTAGAGAAGAGGGGTGTGTGTGTGTGTGTGATTTTTCCAGTGTGGACGCTATTCATAGTTTATACGTGGCATATTATTTAACACATACATATACCCTGTAGTAGAGGCCCTTCTATGTAGTATGTTGGAAGAGCACTGAATTGGAAGCCAGGAAATCAGGCTCTAGGTAAAGTTCTGCCACTCATTTGAAATGTTGCATTGAGCTAGTTATCCTCTTTGAGCCAGAAAAAATAATGGGATTAAAGGATCTCCAATGATCTACCCTATCCTTCTCTGATGCTATGATTTTCCTAAGATTTCTAGGGAGAAATACAAAGTTAAAAAATATGGATTAAAAATATATAAAAACTTGGCCTGGAACTTACTAATTCAACCCATGTAACCAACCACACCACCAGAGCCAATGAGTCAAAGGACGCTCTGCGAAGGACACTGCTTAGAGGTGTGGAGTAAGAGCAACGCCACAGGTGCCCACCCGGAAGGCTATGAGTGAGGAGCTGGGTCTACACACATGTGTGGAATGAGGACTCCCCTTTGGGTGCACTTACTATGATGGGTGAAGCTTCCCTGTGACTTCAGAGGACAGTCGTGTGGACATTTTATAGGAAGAACCTGAACAGAGGAGCAGGGGACGAGGGAGTTCTTCCCACCACTGAGTAGAATGGCCCATTTCTTACAGCCACTTAGAACCAAAGATGGTCACTTCCTTCTCAAAGAGTGGGTGTTTGGGATAGTTGGTTGATCTTTGGATGTTGGACATTGAAAAGGTCCTAGGAGGCCCTGAGGCTTGCAAACTACATTCTCCAGTGACCCCTATAGAAAGGGCCGTTGTGTGTGTGTTGAGGGGCAGATAAGCTGAAAGGGCTTTGTGCCCCATGCCTGCTTCAACCAGAGTTCCCCAACCCTGGCTTTTATTTGCTGGTATTAAGTGCTGATCCAATCACTTCATTAGAAATGAGAAGATTGAGCCTGAGAAGGGGGCATAAGTGGCTATATCAGGGAGTCAGAGAAGATTCTACTGGGCATGAGAAGTTTATATTCATCTTCTGGGGAGGACGGATGCCTAGGGGCGGAAGGCACACGAAGAAGCGAATACTCAGTCCCGTCTCCGCCCAGCGACTCTCTGGGTCTCTCAGCCTTGAAGGAAACGTTCTCATAGCACTCCTCAGCAGCGTTCCCTGATGGCCTTTTCCCGAGGACGCTGTGGTTAATGAGGGTGTAGCACAGATCCTCCGAGGAGCCCTGGTCAGCATTCTCCTGCTGGTCAAAGGACAGCCATCATCAAGACCTGGCCTCTTGCCATTGCCTTTATACTTCGCCTCAACAGAGGTTCAGCCTTGGGCAAAGTCTGTCTTACACGGCCGCTTCCCTTCCATCTCTTGTGTCTGGTTTTCCTAAATGGCTGCCCCAGCCCAACCACTAGCCCAAGCTGCCAGAGTTCTCATGCTGCTCAGAGAACTCAGCCTACTCAGGCATGCATTCTCTGCCCCACATCTCAGAGTGACCCCAGACCACACTAGGTAATTCCCAAAGTCTCGGGACCCTGAGGCTGCTCATTCTTATATAAGAGAACAATCTGAAGACACCTTAAAGTGCTCGGGTTATGGTGTTTAACCACCCATTCTAGAGATATCTGCATTATTAAAAAGAGAATCCACTTAAGAGAAGGTCTCACTCAGTGAAATCTCAGGAGATAAAAAGCAAAACAGCAAGGTACAGGAGAAAGACCATGGATTTGGCAGTGAGACTTGTTTTTGAATCATGCCCCCGCCATCTTGTCGGCTGTCCGGCTTTGAGGGAACATCACTTAATGTCTCAGTTTTCTCATCTGTAAAATGGGTAGGAAAATGATAGTACAAATCTTACAGGGTTGTTGTGACAGTTACATGAGCTGATGCATGTGAAGCGCTCAGCCCACTGCATGGCATGAACCAAGTACTCAAAAAATATTAGTTCCTTTCAATAAATTGTGCAACAGAGATGGCTGTTGCTTCTGCCGTCAGGCTCTGCATATGTCCCTGGGCTCACAAGCACTGGTGTCTAAAGAATCCAATATTAAGGTCAGAAGGGGTGTTGGAGGTCTTCTCCTGCTATCTGAGGGGTCTGCATTTCTACTGTTATCTCAGAAAAAGTCTCAGAAATGTTTGCATTACCTGGATGGGAGCAGATGATGTTTCTTCATCTGGAGAAAGAAAACACACTTAATGAATTTCAGGTCATGGGGAGATTTCTGGGAGGGGAGGAGAGGAACACTGAAAGAGAAGCAACCAGAGAATCAAGGAACAGCAGGGGTAGTCTTCCTCAGGCTAGCCTGATCGTCAGCTCCCTGGGGAGTGACAGGGCCATCCAGACAAGAAACAGCCAGAGCTGTGCTGAGACGCTGAGTGGACGGAAACACATTCAGTGGGTCTTTGGGTAGGAAATCACACTTCCCTCCCTTCCTCACTCCTTTCCTTCTCTGTCCTTCCTTCCCTAAAATTTGTTGCATGTCTACCCTGTACCAGGAACTGGAGAGACAAAGAAGAATCAGACAGTCCCTGTCCTCAAGGGGCTCACAGGCAAGCATAGGAGGCAGACAAGGACCTAAGAGAGATCCACAACGCAGAGGAAAGCTGTCGTTTCTACTGTAGGTGACAGGGGATGATGACAGTGTGGAAGCTGGTGCTCAGGGAAAGCTTTACAGAGAAAGAAACTCTTAAACTGAACATTCCCAGTTTTGAGACTGCTGGCAGAAACAAACATAAGCAGACCAATTTTTCAAAAGCCAGTGTACTTAAAACCAGCTGGCTCTGGCCACTCAGCAAAGAGGCAAACACACTAGCTGAATAAGCAAACATGAGAATTCACAAAGAAGCCTCAGGATATCACCCTACGTGGGAGGTGGTTGTGCTGCTGCAGGCCACCTTGCTGTGTAAAGATTTATAGTCCCTCAGTACTGACATTCCAGATTCTCACATCTCTGTAAATTCCCCTGGCTATCTAGGACTTCCGTGACTATCACTGCAAGAAAAGGGTCTGTGGGGATCCAAGATGGTGGCTTAGGAAGACCCTACAATCAGCACCTCCCATGGAAACACCAAATCTACACCTACATATAGAGCAATTCTTTCTGAAGAAGAACTGAGGGCTGACTGAACAGCTTTGCACAATAAATGACAGAAGGACCAAACAAAGATGGATAGGAGAGATGGTATGGACAGGAAGCCCGTCCTTGATACAGCAACCTGCAGGAGGGAGGCGGGGGGGGCCCATGTGTACATTTGCCTCCACCCCCGGGTGGGGCACAGCCATAAGAATAGTGGTTTTAAAGGCACCTAGACTCTATGTGAAGAAATCCGTTTACTACCCCTAGAGCATGTGCCAAATGGGCAGGCAACTACTGGAATACTCCTCAGGTTCAAAGGCAATGGAGAGCACCATTTTTTGCATTCCTCCTTCACCTTGATAGCACAGATGGGAACATAGTCCAGGTGCTTCAGCCAGGCTGCCAAGATTGCCCCTGCAGGCTCCAGGCCCACAGAAGCTCCAGCCATCCCCCAAAAGCAACACCAGGGGGGTGCACTCCGGCTCTCCACCCCCGACTCCTACCCCAGCTCCAGCCATCCCACCAAAGCTGCCCAGCACATACAGTCTACACAGAGGCTACTCCTGTACAAGGCCATGACTGCAAGACTGGAAGAGGTAGCTGTTTTGACTAATTCATAGAAACAAATACAGGAAATCAAACAAAATGAGGAGACAGAGGAATGTTCCAAATGATAGAACAAAATCACCCCCCAGATACAAACCCTAATGAAATGAAGATAAGTCATTTACCTGATAGAGTTCAAAATAATGATCATAAAGATGCTGACCAAACTCAGGAGAAGAATGGAGGAACACAGTGAAAACCTCCACAGGGAATTAGAAAATGTAAGAAAGAAAACCAATCGGAGATGAAGAATACTATGACTGGAATGAAAAATACACTAGAGGGAATCAACAACAGATTAGATGATACAGAAGAAAGGACCAGCGATCGGAAGACAGAAGAGTGGAAATCACCCAATCAGAACAGCAACAGGGAAAAAGAATTTTTTAAAATGAGGATAGTTTTAAGGAATCTCTGGGAAAAACATCAAGCAAACTAACATTCACATTATAGGGGTCCCTGAAGGAGAAGAGTGAGAGAAAGAGGCAGAAAATGTATTTAAAGAAATAATGGCTGAAAACTTCCCTAATCTGGGGAAGGAAACAGATACCCATGTCCAGGAAGCAACAAGATAAACCCAAAGAGATCCACACCAAGACATATCATAATTAAAATGGCAAAAGTTAAAGAGATAAAAGGCAGCAAGAAAAAAACAAGTCATATCAAGGGAGCTCTTATAAGACTATGAGCTGATTTTTTAGCAGAAACTTTGCAGGCCAGAGGGGAGTGGCATGATATATTTAAAGTGCTGAAAGGAAAAACCTTAACAGCCCAAGAAAACTCTACCCAGCAAGGTTATTATTCAGAATTGAAGGAGAGGTAAAATTTCCCAGACAAGCAAAAACTAAAGGAGTTTATCACCACTAGACTGGCCTTACAGGAAATGTTTAAGAGTCTTCTTTAAGCAGAAAAGAAAAGATTATAACTAAAAATAAGACACTGTACGAAAGAAAATATCTCACTGGTAAAGGCAAATATATATTAAAGCCAGTGGAACAGCCGCTTAAGAAGCTAGTATGAAGGTTAAAAGACCAAAGTAGTAAAATCGACTATAACTACAATAAGAAGTTAAGGGATACAGAGAATAAAAATGTGAAATATGATGACAATAACATAAACATAGGTGGGGAGCAGTAAAAATGCAGTGCTTTTAGGATGCATTCAAACAAGTAACTATCAGCTTAAAACTAACGAGATATATATATATATATATAGAGAGAGAGAGAGAGGGAGAGAGAGAGAGACACACACACACAAACAATCACAAGAGACAACTACAAGTAAGCCAACAAACTGGACAATCTAGAAGAGAGGGATAATTCCTAGAAACATCCAATTTTCCAAGACTGATTCAGAAAGAAATAGAAAAAATGAACAGACCAATTACTAGTATCAGTAGAATCAGTAATCAAAAAACTCCCAACAAACAAAAGGTTGGGGTGAAACGGCTTCACAGGTGAATTCTACCAAACATTTAAAGAAGAGTTAATACCTAGTCTTCTCAAACTCTTCTAAAATATTGAATGCTTCCACGCTCATTTTACAAGGCCTGCATTACCCTGATACCAAAACCAGACAGACACCGCAGAAAAAATAAAAGGTACAGGCCAATATCCCTGATGAACTGAGATGCAAAAATCCTCAACAAAATATTAACAAACCAAATTCAACAATACATCAAAAGGATCATATACTGTGGTCAAGTGGAATTTATTCCAGGGATGCAAGGATAATTCAACATCCACAAAGCAATCAATGTGATATACCACATTAACAAAATGAAGGATAAAAATCATATGATCACCTCAATAGATGCAGACAAAGCATTTGACAAAATTCAACATCTGTTTATGATAAAAACTCTCAACAAACTGAATATAGAGGGAATATACCTCAGCATAAAGGCCATATACATCAAGCTCACAGCAACATCATGCTTGATGATGAGAAGCTGAAATCTTTTCCTTTAAGATCAGAAACAAGACAACACTTACCACTTTTATTCAACATAATATTGGAAGTCGAGCCCCAGCAACCAGACAAGAAAAAGAGATAAAGGGCATGCAAATTAGAAGGGAAAAAGTAAAACTATCACTCTTTGCAGATGATATAATACTATATATAGAAAACCCTAGGGCTTCCCTGGTGGCGCAGTGGTTGAGAGTCCGCCTGACGATGCAGGGGACACGGGTTCGTGCCCCGGGCCGGGAAGATCCCATATGCCGCGGAGCGGCTGGGCCCGTGCGCCATGGCCACTGAGCCTGTGCGTCCAGAGCCTGTGCTCCACAACGGGAGAGGCCACAACAGTGAGAGGCCCGCGTACCGCAAAAAAAAAAAAAACTATTAGAACTAATAAATTCAGTAAAGTTGCAGGATACAAAATTAACATAGAGAAATCTGTTGCATTTCTATATATTAGTAACAAACTATCAGGAAGAGAAATTAAGAAAGCAATCCTATTTACAATTGTATCAAGAAGAATAAAATACCTAGAATAAATCTAACCCAGGAGGTAAAAGACTTGTACTCTGAAAACTATAAGACGTAGATGAAAGAAATTGAAGACCATGCACAAAAAATGAAAAAATATACTGTGCTCATGGATTGGAAAAACTAATACTGTTTTTCACAGAACTTGAATAAATGATCCTAAAGTTTGTATGAAACCTCAAAAGATGCAGAAGAGCTGAGCAGTCTTGAGAAAAGCAAAGCAAAGCTGGAGGTATCATGCTTGGTGATTTCAAACTATATTACACTACTGTAGTATGCTATTACTATAGTAGTACTATGGTACAAATACTCTACTACTATATTGGATATTATTAAAAAGACAACAAATAACAACTGTTGTCAAGGATGTGGAGAAATGGGAATTTTTTGCACTGTTGGTGGGATTGTAAATTGCTGCAACCTCTATGGAAAACAGTATGGAGTTTCCTCAAAAAATTAAATATACAACTACTATACGATCCAGCAATTCCACTTCTGAGTATTGATCTGAAGAATACAAAAGAACGAATTTGAAAAGATATATGCACCCCAATGTTCATTGCAGCATTACTTACAACAACCAAGACGGGGAAGCAACCTAAGTGTCCCTCAGTAGATGAATGGGTAAAGAAGATGTGGTATATGTATATACAATGAAATACTACTCAGCCATAAAAAGAATGAAATCTTGCCATTTGCAGCAACATGGATGGATCTAGAGGGTATTATGCTGAGTGAAATAAGTCAGACAGAGAAAGAAAAATATAGTATGATTTCACTTATATGTAGAATCTAAAAAACAAAACAAATGAACAAACATAACAAAATAGAAACAGACTCATAGATACTGAGGACAAACTGGTGGTTACCAGAGGGGAAGGGGCAGGGGTGTGAGTTAATAGTTGACGGAGATTAAGAGGTACAAACATCCAGTTATAAAATAAATAAGTCATGAGAACATAATATGCAGTATAGGGAATATTGTGAATAGTACTATAATAATTTTGTATGGTGATGGTATATTATATATATTTGATATATATGGTATATATATCAAATCACTACGTTGTGCACCTGAAACTAGTGTAACGTTATACGTCAATAACTTCAATAAAATTTAAAAAAAAACTAAAAGGGTCTGTGAGTTTCAGCATTAGAGGTCTTATTTCTACCATTAGAGGTCTATTTCTATTTCTGTTTCGCTGTGATGCAGATTGGGGTTTCCTGCACCCACAATTCCCCTGGGTGAAAAGGCTAGGGGTGGGAGGGCTGTATGATATTTTTACACACCAGTAGGGCTCGTTTTTCAGAGTCAGAGTGAATGAACCAGGCTCTCCTCTTTAAACCCAGGAAGGCAAAGGCAAAACTCATTTGTTTTTCTTCTTTAGAAACGTTGTGGCCTGTCCTCAGGCCTGTACTTCCTTTGCTTACCCCCTTACACGTGACACTCTTCACCACCCTCTCCTTCAAATGCTTTTCTTTCCTTAACTTTAGCCCTGTTCCGTCACCAGAGACCGTTGCATCAGCCTCCTAAGTGGTCTTCCAGCATCCGCTCTTGTCACTCCTTCCTACAATTTGTTCTCTGCACAGCAAACTGGGTGATGTCTTTAATGCAAATGTGGTCATACTTGGCCCTAGTTTAAAGCCTTTCAGTGCCTCCTGTAGCTCTCAAGACAAAAACCCTAACCCTAAAGTTGACCCCAAGGCCCTGCCCCTCCTCTGTGCTCTCTGTGCCCACACTGGCCTCATTGCAGTTCCTTACATGTGCCTCACACCTCCACCTTTTGCTTTTATTGTTCCCTTTTAACTCCTTCAGCCTGCAGACCTTGGGAAATAACAGAAGGCTATGGAGTTCGATAAGCCCATTCTTGTCTCAATGAGCTCCCAATTTAGTGGAGAAAAGGAGACACACAATTGAACAAATTGCAGCAAATGTGTGAGTGTTATACTAGAAATATGCCCAAGGAGCTTTGGGAGCAGAGGGAAGGGGCAGCTCGGAAACCTAAGTCTGTCAAAAGTAAAAATGATGTGAAAGCAATGACTTACTTTGCTTTGGGGAGTCTTTTCTCACTTTAAAAATGTGCATTTTTTTCCTATAAAAGAGAAGGAAAAGAAATTGGTTGTTTTAATATTCAGAAACTCTCAAAGGGAGTTACACTCAGCTATGAAAACTTATGCTTAACTCATTTGTTCAAGTTATAAGCCTCTTATAATACCGCCTTCAGCCAGAGAAATAAGAGGATAGGAAAAAGAAAAAATCAAAGATAAGATTGAATAGAAATCTACTCCTTTGCATTTCTCTCTCTCCCTTTTTCTCCTTCCTCCTCCTTTTTCTGAGGCTGGTATGGAACTGATTTATAGATGGAGAACTATGGTTATGTTATATATAATTTTTTTTTTTTTTTTATTGGCTGCTTTGGGTCTTCGTTGCTGTGCGCGGGCTTTCTCTAGTTGCGGTGAGCACCGGCTACTCTTCGTTGCGGTGCGCGGGCTTCTCACTGCGATGGCTTCTCTTGTTGCGGAGCACGGGCTCTAGAGCGCAGGCTCAGTAGTTGTGGCGCACGGGCTTAGTTGCTCTACGGCATGTGGAGTCTTCCAGGACCAGGGCTTGAACCCGTGTCCCCTGCATTGGCAGGTGGATTCTTAACCACTGCGCCACCAGGGCAGTCCCCTCTACATAACTTTTTGGAGAGTTTTTTTTCTGACAAAATTTCAATTTCTTTTATATCAAGGAGCCATTGTTATATCCAATCCCAACCTCAATCCCAATGTATGATATCCAAACAAAGAAGCAAGCGAGCAATCAAACACCTCCCGTGTGAGCACAGAGGTGACTGCACTGTACTGACGACCCTTGGAAAAACACATTCTAAATAGAATGGTAGCCAGTTATCATCACAGGAGACAAGGACAGCATCTGCTCTAAGGAGAATGACCATATGTCCTGGTTTACACAGACGGTTTAGTTAATGTCGTTATCAATCATTTAGTGACACTTAACTATTTTTAGCCTCCTTTTCACTCGCAAAAGTTTCCCAGTTTGGACAATGAATTATATGGTCACCCTGGCTATACGTTCTCTGTGCAAGGGACGGAAATGCATGCTTCTGTCCCAGGTAGACGCTGGGATTTGCAGTGTGATTAAGGGGCCTTTCTCTACATTGATGGCCAGTTTCATCCTTGCTTCTGAGGCTTTCCCGTTTGAAGAGTGTGTAACCACCCATGAGACTATTGTTCCTGTTTCTCACCAAACTCGAAGCATCACTTCCCTGACTGACTCTCAGATGATGGTGCCTGGGCTAGTGCCCAGCTTCCACTGTGGCCACAGACAGTGGGTAATTCACAGGTAACTTACAGCAAATACCACATTGAAACTACACTTATAGGGAAATAACCCCTGAAAACAGTTCTCCACTCACCACGGAAGGCAGAAACACCCGTCAGCGATGTGGCAGTCCCAGCATCTAAAATACCCAAGAGATGACACAAATCACAAGTTTAGTTTCTGCAACTTTGTTAGGGTGACTCTCTTCCCTTTGTCATTTCTGTAAAAACCCTTTTTTTTTTTTCTCCCCCAAGAGAATATTCATTCTAGGTGACTTGGACACATCTGTCATACTAGAATGGCTTCGTCCTCCCAGGACATTAACTGGACCTTTGGAAATATGACATTATCAACTCCTAATCAGAGAAGGAACTTTCTGCTGTGTTCCCAGCAAAGAAAAATAGGCTTGCTTATCTCCAATTCCAGCGATTTATGTGGCCTCTTGTGATGAAGGACACACAGAGTTATCTCCAGGAGATCAAAGTAAAAGTGTGTGGACATTTGAGAAATTTCTTCTAGGCACCGATTAGGCAATATTTACACAGGATCCCGCTGCACTCTGAATTTCTCCTATTTACACTCTATTATAATTTTCTGCTCACTTGTCTATATCCTACACTAGAAGGTGAGTTTCACAAGATTGGGGACCATATTTGTCTGTTCATCATGGTATAGATTACCAGCATATGCCACAGTGTCTGGCACATAGTAAATATATTTTCAATAAGTATTTGATAAATGAAGGAGTGGCTAAGAACAGAGCAACTCTAACTGGCTCAGATCATCAGATCTGCCTTATTGACCTCAAGGTATAGCTATATAAACAGGACTTGTTATCTCTTTAATGGCAGAAAGGCTCAGGGTCTCTCTGCAATCAGACATTGAGGCTAAGTCTGGGCATCTTTCTGAACTGAGGCATGGTTAACTACCTACACGGTTGACTGGGAAAGGCCTTTATAAAGTACTGCATGTACCAGTAACACTATGCAAAAATGTTTGGAAAACACAAAAATATCTCCCCCAGTGAGATTTTTCATGGAGTTCTCTTGGAAAGGACAGTGGAAGAGAGGCTACTGCACTTGAGCTTGGCTGTGGGCACCAGCGTGCTGAGTCTTCTGACAGCTTCTGGGGTCTGTGTACCATTAGAGCCTTTGGGGCTGAGAGGTATGGCTGTAGTTCTTCCTCCTTTTCAGGCTTCGTTCAGGGTCCTTTAGCCCATTTGCTTATATCTCCTATTTCTGCCATTAAAGAAACACCGGAAGGAAACCACTAAATCACACTCACGCTAAGAAATCAGGTTCGCTGAGGAGGTATAGGAGTGAGATGAAAGGAGATGATTAATTTTTCATTACTGGATCAATATCTCTGGACTCCCTGAGCCACAGTTTCTTTATGTATAAAATGAGGATACTTATACCGCTTACTTCATGGAGTTGTAAGGGTCACGTAAAGTTAAATATGCTCAAAAGCTATTTTCAAACTAATTCCCCCAGTCAACTTTTCTGCAATATATTCTTGCATTTCAGTTTGGAGTTTTGGTCTGGGGTAGGTTCAGGCTACGTGCCAGCAATTCCAGGTTTCTGTCTCTTACACAAAGCTTCCCTGGCTCCAGTCTGCCCAGTGTTCTCCCTTCTTCTAATGCCCATGGCCCTTCCAGTCTGTTTCATCCTTTGGACTGTATACTTTAACCTACACACCAAATATTTGATCCTTAATTTGCAGCAAAGAAAAGCACTCTGTTGGGGGGATGCCTGTGTAGCCTTTGGCTGTGTAGCTGCTTTTTAACTGATACTCTTTCAAAAACTTCTCCTGAAACCATGGGGAAAGTGTAGATAACTCTTCAAGCCACGGAACAACCGACTTTGCCACACTTCGGGATTCTTGGATTCAGGGACGCTCGTTCCATATTTTAGCGATTCCCTGACACTCGAAAGGCCTGGTCAGAAAGGATCGATGAGGAAGACTTTGTTTAAGAGCATCGGGGTAATCACAAGTGTCTCTCTGCACAGCCCTTTCAACAATTGTAGCCGTGTGGAGGATGTGGTTACCTCAGAAATAGAAACTCAGAGCTTAAAGTGAAATGGCCAGGATGGAGCTGGAGCAGAAAGGTACATGAAATCGACAGACAAAGAGACAACAGGAAATAAGGGTCTTCTTTCCAGCTGCCAGGAGTTACACTAGATTCCTAGCAAAATGGCACATCTTCTGTCCAAGGTTTCAGAGTGTTTCTGTCTTGTCTTCACGTTTACTATCATTACAACTGCTGCTGCGTCTAAGCAGGGTCCTCTGTTGGGGCGTATGTGAAGTCCAGGACCTGACAGACATCATTCCTCACAGGCAAAGCCTGGGAGAAGTTTTGTTGGATTTGCTCTCACCTGGATGTTCTCTGTGTGGGGCTTTGATTTCTCAGATTCCAGGGTGTCTCTTGAGAGATCTGCTGCCACCCAAACCTCAACATATCAAGAATGAGCTAAGTCTTTCCTTTCCAGGCTTCCCACCTTGCTTGATACTTTTTCCAGCTTTCTTCATTTCTGCTATTTGTGTGTAACCCCAGAATTGCCTCGGCTTCCTCTTGTTGCCCTCCCATCTGTTAATACGCCCTTCTAAAGCATATACCTCAGTCTGTCCTTGATTTGACCTCCCCTCCATTGCCATAGAACAGCCCTCGCAACGTTCTCCAGCAACTGCCGTACACCACCAGGCCCCAATCATTTGTTCCCAAATGTCCAGACAGCCTCATGACAACTGCAAGAATATCAGTGTACAGAGAGGCTTATCCGCTCTATGCAGTTTCAGGGACTGTCCACAGGAACCGAGAAGGGCACTGGCCTTGTCTCATGTAAATTGCAATTTTCACAGAAAGCACCAAGGCAGAGAACATGGGATAAAAGGGAAGGAAAGAATTAAATAAAGAAAATAAATTGGCTCATTGTTTGGGTTTCTGTATAACTATCTTTTTATTTGTGGGGAGTTTAGGGTATAGAGAAAAAGAAACTAAAAATTAAACACAATTTACTATGTGCTTACTATATATATATATATATATATACACATATATATATGCACACACACTATAAATGCTACTTACTATTATATATATATTACTTACTATACATACTACTTCCTAAATGTAAATAACATATACATTTTCTATGTTATATTTCACTTAATCTCAGAATAAATCCATGAGGTAGGTATTATGGTTCTATGTCTTACCCATGAAGAAACTGAGGTTAAAAAATTTATGCAACTTGTCTGAGGACAAGTGGGAATAAGTGGGAGAAGCTGAGTTTGCTTCTGGCAGATTCATCCTCTGAAACTCTGAGCTCCTCTCATGAAGGGAATCGGTGCCGTTCTGCGTGATGGTGGGAATTTCCCTGCTTTTTGTAACAAATTTGATCTGGAGAGACATGGTGGAGTGTGCTGACTGGATGATAACCAGGTGGTGAAGGTGAAGTTGAAAATAAGATCCAAGTAAATATAAGACTTTTGAGTATAGTAAGGAAGACATTTTAAGTCAGCATAGAAATGAAGATGCTGGGCCAACTGAGTAATTATGTAGAAAAATATGTATTTCTATCTGACACCATATAATGAATGTATGATGCTAAATGTAAAGCAATAAATCTATGAAAATTATACTGTGGATTTGTCTTATTTTGGGATGGGGAAATAATTTTAAGCGTAAATGATACATGAAGGAGAAACCAAAAAGCTTTCTAGATTTAATTCAATTATGTTTAAATATATAAGAAAAACATAAAAATTCTGTATGGGACAAGACACTCAGATTGGACAAAAATCTTTTTGGTAATATTTATGAGAAAGGGCTAATTTCTTCAAAGTAAAATAGCTTTTACAATAAATAAAACAAAGTAGACCGAAATCCAAAACAAAAGCGGGCAAAAGGCATATTAGCTCTTCACAGATGAAAAAATACACATCTCTGATATAGACAGTAAAATAAAAATAATGCTTCTAATGTTATAAATAGTTATAACTGTGATTTCCCAGTTTATTTTCTTATTTATACTTTATTTATTCTCCAATTTCTTTTACAACTAACATGTATTAATGTCACAATCCTTCACTGCCTCACTAAAGTTCTAAAATACAAAATTACAAATGTAACATCAATCATAACTTTCTCAGTCACATCATACCTGTATTTTGTTTTATTTTTCTTTTCAAGACAGTATTTACTTAGGTTTCCAGTCATTCATTTGGTGTTTATTGAGTGCCTACTATATGCCAGAAACAATGTTAGGAAACAGAAATTCAAAGATGAATAAGAAACAGTCTCTACTTTTGAGGACCTCACATCTAGACATAAAAATAGGGACTTATAATCTGATAGAAGAATGCTAGAGTTTCAGAATGAAGGCTGTGAGGATCTGAGGAGGAGAAGTCGCAGACAACACTGACCCTCAGGGAGGGCCGGGAGACATTCCTCGGGTTCACCAAGCCTCCTTTTGGCAGGTGGCTTTTTAGATTCTATGTTCTAGCTCTCAATGGCATGAACTGAGCTCTGGGACACCAAACACAATCCTGTAAAGACCACCCCCCAACTCCCCAGCTAGCTCATTTTCTCCAAACCACCTCACTTTGTACCATAAGGATTCCCATGTTTTGGGTGGTACTAATTTTTACAATGGCTGCTTTGACATTAATGAAGATGATGGTCCAAAAAAAGAATATCTTCTAATTATTGAACCCTACTCTGTATCAGGTACTATGCTAACATCACACACACTAGAACCCTCCAGCATAGGTATTGTGTTATTATTTCCAGTTATCATGAGGAAACTGAGGCCCAGAAAAGTTAAGCCAAGTTCTCTACCAATTTCAATGACCTCTGCTTACCTGTTGCAGGGAATGTGCACCAGGTAAGGTCTTATGCTATCAGGAAGCTTGCTGTTTATTTCGAACTTTAATAGTGACTAAAAGGGTGGTGGTGTCTTTAACCTCAGAAGAGCATACCCTCCGGGCCCCCAGAAAGTTTTCCATTTCTTAGGGGGTAGTCTATGGCACAGAACTTCCTTGATAAAGTCTTGCCTCTCAGCTGTCCTCCACCAGCTGCTCACTGTGATTCTGGGGAGAAGGCCAACCTATAAGGAATTGAATGTGTTCTCCGGCACATAGTAGGCACTTCATTCTTGTCAGTCCCTCACCCAATTGCTTTCTCCCCAAGAGTAGACCTCTTTTTCTCTTTCCGGCTACATTGCCCAGACCCATCTCCTCTGCTTCCCATTAGGGAGTCTGGGCTCACCTGTTTTCCCTCAGCAGAGAGTTCCCCATCCTCTCAGTCCTCTTGGTGCCTTCCCCTCGGCTTGCCCTGTGTTCTGACAAGCGCTGCTCCTGACTTAGAGACAGGGCTGCGCTGCTCAGCCACCAGGGCAGAGAGAGCTGAGAGGAGAGTATCCCTTTGCAGAGGAGAGGAGGAGCCCCGGGGGGGGGGGAGGAGATTCAGAAGTGCACACATGCACAACTTCCTAAAATGTCAGAGGCTGAACCAACTGGGTTATTGCCCTTAACCAGAAGTCGTTAGTCAATGAGAGTTTTGAACAAATGGGGAAGCCCCATCTGCAATTGTGAACAGGCCATGGGGGTTTTTCACCTCAGATGCCCGAACTTACTAAAGCACTTTGTAGTCCAAGAAACATCAGACGGGGGGAACTTTGTTTTAAAACAAAAAAGCTTAAAAATCAAGCCATAGACCAGTAGAAAATATTAGCAAAACATACATCTGGTAAAAAGATTTTTATCCAAAGTGTGTAAAGAACTCTCAAAACTTACTAAGAATAGAACAAACATCAAATAACAAAATAGGCAAAATATTTGAACAGATATTTCATCAAAGAAAATATGTGGATGGCAAACAAATTCATGAAAAGATGCTCAACACCATAGTCATTAGGGGTGTAATAATAGAAATCAAAACTACAATGCAATGCTTTTGCACATCTATTAGAATGGATAACATTGAAAACAAAAACAAAAACTGATGGGCTTCCCTGGTGGCGCAGTGGTTGAGAATCTGCCTGCTAATGCAAGGGGACACGGGTTTGAGCCCTGCTCTGGGAGGATCCCACATGCCGCGGAGTGGCTGGGCCCTTGAGCCACAACTACTGAGCCTGCGCATCTGGAGCCTGTGCTCCGCAACAAGAGAGGCCACGATAGTGAGAGGCCCACGCACCGCGATGAAGAGTGGCCCCGGCTTGCCACAACTGGAGAAAGCCCTCGCACAGAAACGAAGACCCAACACAGCAAAACTAAATAAACTAATTAATAAACTCCTACCCCTAACATCTTCTTAAAAAAATAAATAAATAAATAAAATAAAAACAAAAACTGATAATACCAAGTGCTGACAAGGGAAGTGGAGCATCTAGAAGTCTCACACACTGTTGATGGGAATGCAATATGGTTTAGCCTCTTTGGAAAAGAGTATGGCAGTTTCTTACAAAGTTAAACATAGCCTTACCACACAACCTAGCAACCCCACTCTTAGGCATTTACCCAAGAGAAATAAAAAATTAAGATCTCTAAGAACCTGCATGTGTATGTTTGTAGCTGCTTTACTCATCATTGCCAAAAAGCCCCCGAAACAAAACAGAAAAAAATCCCTGGAAATAACCCAGATAATCTCAAGTAGTGAATGGCTAAACAAACTATGTCACATCCACACGATGGGATTCTGCCCAGTAATAAAAAGGAATGGACTACTAATATATACGACAACATAGATGATTCTCAAATGCATTATGCTGAGTGGAAGAATCCAGATTTAATATCTACCTTTTGTGACATTCAGGATGAGGCAAAACTGTAGGGACAGAAAACACATCAGTGGTGGCCAGAGAAGGGGTAGGGGAAGGTTTGATCTTCAAGGATCAGGAGGGAATTTTTTTGTTATTGTTCTGTATCTTGTGGTGGTGGTGACATACATGACTGTATGCATTTCTCGTAATTCATAGAGCTGTATATCAAAAAGCATGCATTCTACCATGTGTAAATTATCTCAATAGAAAGAAAGGTTAAATATGAAAGAAATTAACTTAGGGACAGGAATTACAGAATTTTAAAATTATTCTTATAGTTGATGGTTGGTTCAAGTTTGGCCACTCATTTGTTCCTTCATTCCTTCAACAAGTATATGCTGAGCACCTACTGTATGCTGGGCACTGTGGGTTTAGTGGTGAATGAAGCAGATACAGGCCTGCCCTCATGGAGCTCCTTGAAATGAAATGAAACAAAGTGCAAAAGACCTTACTGCTTGTCCTCGAGTAATGGAGAGGTCATACCTGCAACAGGCAGGGCAGCATGGGGAAGCAGCTTAGAAGAAACCATGTTAGAGAAGCTGGGGTACTAGTTGTGCAACACCAGACCCATCACACATCACTCGTGCCCCCGTTGCTGCTCTCCATACATCAGGCTGTCTATGTGGGGGGTTTCCAGGAGCACTTTATGACAAATGGGCTGAGAGGTGGACAACACTTGCCTAGGAGGACAAAGTATTCTGGAGTGAGTAGGGCTTGTGAGAGGGAAAGAAGGGTTATGCCAGTCTAGGAGGGCTCAATGCATGAAGTAAAATATATTATGATTGATAACATTTTAGTGTTGCAAGGGAAAATACAAATGAAAGATAAGAGCCTAATTCTCTCTGTTGAAAATAAGGGCAGAGACTTTTTCCCCTCCCTTTTTTTAGAGCATTTATTTTAGAAAACTTGTAAGTTCTTTCTCTCCATCTTTCAAATACATGTAAATCTTTTAAAAATTGAATAAACAATCCGGAACATTTCCCCCGGAACCTGGGACCCATCTTTTTGAAATGCAATCACAAGGAAGATAAGGCCCTTATGTCCCAGTTTTCCTGGGAGAATAGGAGCCAGACTTCAGCTGACCCCTGGCTCCAAATTTCAAACCTACCTACAGGCAAAAGGATAAGAGGAAAATTTCTCTTTCAAGGACAATCAGCAAACATATTACCAAATGCATTTAGGGTGAATAATGTGTGACAAATAGTGCAGTCAAGTCCTCTTATTTGAGGACTAGACATTGTTTATCTTGAAAAAGTGTATACAATGGATTGTATCTGTTTGGCTACAGAAAAGGGCAAGATTTCTTTGTTTCTGTAATCTCTTTAGCGGATTGCCTATGATTCTCATTACATTCTGGTTTAATGCTTATTCAATAATAAAACTTTCTCTTCCTTCTACTTTTGTGGAGAGGTTTTCTGGGGCAGCAGGAGATTGTGCGTTTTTAATTATATTTCTCCAACAGAACCTCCATTCAATTTTTCATTAATCCCTTGGGTAATTTATCCTAGGAAAGATATTAAGATAGCAAATTTTCTTATCTTGGGAATATCTGAAATTCAGGAAACCTTCTCCTCAGTAAGTTAGTTGAACAGTGAAGAAAGAAAATTCTTAACAAAGCATATATAAAAATTAGGGATGTCTACTGCATACAGATCTAAGAAATCTGGGGCTGCCCTAATCTGTTTCTCCCATTCTCCTGTGTCAAAACCACTTCCTTTCCCAAGTTGAATAATTACAATAAATTTTAAGGAATTTCTTCCAAGTTATCTAAAGCTTTCTATTCTGTTGTGGGGAGAAAAAAAACAAAACTAAACTACACTTCCTCTACGCTTCTAGGTTCTTCTGGCTCGTCTAAGAATTAAATCCACAGGAGACAGAGTAACAGGAAAAAAAAACAAATTTAGTTATATACTTACGGGGGCTCCATAAGAATACGAGGCCCAAGGACAAGTTAGGCAGTTGAAGCTAATATGCCTTCTGAGAGCAGAAGAAGGGGGTAGGGACCTGAGACTTCAAAGGGGAGGAAGGCAATTCACATGGAGATGGAGATGTAAATGTTGGATAACAAATGTTTGCTGGGCCATGCAGAGACAACGGGACACAGACAGGACTTTGGGTTCCAGGCTCTGGTGAGCTCCCCATACCACACGTAGCCCGAATTCATTGTAGGTATCTCTGGTGGTAGTGCTCTTCCTGGACCAGGCTCTTTGTCTAAATTCTTTTAGGCAGTTAAGGAGGAGGTGGGTAAAAAGAAAGAGTTCTTGAGCCTTTTGCTTTTTAAAAAAAATCTCCAATCCAAATAATTCTCAAGCTAAAGGGATAGTCTAGGGTGGCAAGTTTTGTTCCCCTACACCATATATAGGGAATCTGAGATAACAGCCAATGGTCTGCCATTTTGTGTGTGAAGAAAGTGGTGTGTGTGTGTGTGTGTGTGTGTGTATGTGTGAGAGAGAGAGTATGAAGGTGTCTTGACACACTGTTATAATAACCTTTCTCTTCCCTATTACTTTCAGGAAAAAATTAAAAATTTACTTTAAAGTCCCTCTCCTCAGTGGCCTCTCTACGTGTTGTACCACCTAGAGGTCAGAAGCAGGGAACCAGAGTTTTTCAGCATCATGGAGGAAAGAAAAAATGGACAAGGGAGTTAGCCAGTGAGTAGGGCAATTGTTGACTCCTCACCAGTATAAATTAAGTTATCCTAGACGTTGGGTAGGGCAGCTTGAGCAAACAGCCTGGACGCTGCCCCAAGGGTGGCTTAATTAGTTCCAGTGTTGAGCAAAGCCTTCTTTGCGTTCAGAGAGTCAACACCATAGGGGTGAGTGTTGGAAATCAACCTTCCATTATAATTTAAGAAAAGGCTGGGGATGGCTCCCTAACTTTCAACTTTGAGTTTTACTCAGGCCATTAGATGGAGAAGCTGAGCTGTGGAAGCGTTAGCTACTGATCATGAAAATTTCTTATGATTGTGTAAGGTAGCAGGAAGGAGCAGGACACGTATAATATGCACATTTATTGCTGTGAAAACAACTCTGGACTAAATAATCTACCTCTGCTCCACCAATGAAAGTCCAGAAATATACACACCCACACAAAGAAGCCAAAATAACAAATCTTTGAATCATACGTTCTCTGTCCTTCTTGGTGCTTACTCCAGTGCCTAATACATATGAGAAATTATATGAATTAAATTCTAAATAAAAGCCTGAATGTTTGTAAGCAGATGACTGTGAAATCAGAGGAAGGTTCAGTTGGAATCTTTAAATTAACTTTCCTATCCTTAGGCATTACTGTAAGAGAGTTAATTACTAATGCAAAGCCTGTTTTGCTATATCTCTAAGATCATAGGATAGTATAATCAGAATAATCATTTTTTGAGAGCTTTCTATAATCTACGTACTGCGTTAAATGTTTTAGGTATAATTTCTTATTAGTTCATGCAAGAATTCTATGGGATAAATACCATTTCCTCTGTATTATGGATGAGGACACTAGGCTTTACAGAAGTCAAGGGACTTGCTCAAGACACCCCAGTAGTAATCTAGGATATAAGTGCAAACAGGCCATGCAGTTTATTCATTTTCCTATTCAATGAGTACTTGTAGAAAGATGGCCTTGACTTTGAACTTAGGTCTGTATCACTGCAATGTGTCCAGAAAGGCTGAAACATATTTACATGTCTTGAGTGTGTCATGGCTTCCCAGTTCTTGTGTGGCTTTTGTCAACTAAAAAAAAACACAACAAAAAAAAAACACAACATGAGAGCTGTGAGTTTAGTTTTATTTGGAGATTTATTGAGGACTATAGCCTGGGGATAGCTCTGAGGAGCTGCTCTGGAGATGTAAGGAGGGAGGTCAGTACATATGTGATTTTTGGAGAAGGGGTACATGCAGTCAAGCACACATCTCAGTAGAAGGTTGCTGCTAGTCACAAAGAACAGATATCTCTGTTAATGATTTTTCTAAGTACAGGAAGATACAAGAAATTAGGTTTATAAAATTTTCTCCTGAAAATATATGCCAATTTTCCCAGAGCACAGAGTGTCTCATTCCTTATCTCCACCCTGAGCTCCTTTCAGGGTGTGTTGAAAGTCAGCGACTGCAGTGGCTAATGACTCAATCCTTGTAGAACCAGATGGTGAGTGACATTTAGTTGGCACTTTCAACTTCAGACTGACTTCAGCTGCCAAGGCTGGTTAGAGGTCTTCTGGATAAGAGTGATTCTTTGAACTTTTTCAGTCTCAAAAAAACAGATGGTATAAATCAAGCCCTAGGTAGTCCTTTTTAGACTTTTGTGATTAGAGATGGGAGCTGGGAGAGCTATTTATGCTAAGGAAAATCATTTTGGAGCATTTTATGACAGGAAAAGAACTGGTTTATTCAAGAATTCTTGTAGAGTCAGGAATATAATGGCTTAGTTAAGACATCAACATTCTGCCTTCCCTGCAAAAAGTCTCAAAGAGAGGGTGAAGGCTGCATGATGGGATAATATTGAGAGGTCTTCCTGAGTATAATTTTCTAACTACTTACTTTTTGGTACATAATATGAGTTGATTAGGAATCCTGCCTAATGTCAAAGAGTTATGTGTTTGAAAACTATGACTGTTAATTGCTGATATTCCTCATTAAGGAGTATTTGCTTTTATTTTTTTTAATTGTATTGAAATATAGTTGATTTAAAGTGTTATGTTAATTTCTGTACAGCAAAGTGACTCAGTTATACACATATATATTCTTTTTCATATTCTTTTCCATTATGGTTTATCACAGGATATTGACTATATTTCCCTGTGCTATATAGTAAGACTTTGTTGTTTACCCATCCTATATATATAATAGTTTGCATCTGCTAATCCCAAATTCCCAATACTTCTCCCCTGCCCTGCAACCACAAGTCTGTCCTCTATGTCTGTGAGTCTGTTTCTGTTTCATAGATATGTTCATTTGTATCATATTTTACATTCCACATATAAGTGATATCACATGGTATTTGTCTTTCTCTTTCTGACTTACTTTGCTTAGTATCTCTAGGTCCATCCATGTTCTTCAAATGGCATTATTTCATGATTTTTAATGGCTGAGTAATATTCCATTACATATATACACCACATCTTCTTTATCCATTCATCTGTCGATGGACATTTAGGTTGTTTCCATGTCTTGGTTATTATAAATAGTGCTGTTATGAACATAGGGGTGCATATATTTTTTCAAATTGCAGTTTTGTATGGGTATATGCCCAAGAGTGGAGTTGCTGGATCATATGGCAATCCTATTTTTAGTTTTTTGAGGAGCCTCCATACTGTTCTCCATAGTGGCTGCACCAGTTTACATTCCCACCAACAGTGTAAGAGGGTTCTCTTTTCTCCACACTCTTTCCAACATTTATCATTTGTAGACTTTTTAATGATGGCCATTCTGATCAGTGTGAGATGGTACCTCATTGTAGTTTTGATTTCCATTTCTCTAATAATCAGCGATGAAGAGCATTTTTCATGTACCTCTTGGCCATCTGTATGTCTTCTCTGGAGAAATTTCTATTTAGGTCTTCTGCCCATTTTTTGATTGGATTGTTTGTGGTTTTTTTGTTATTGAATTGTGTGAGTTGTTTGTATATTTTGGAAATTAAGCCCTTATTGGTTGCATTATTTGCAAATATTTTCTCCCAGTTTGTAGGTTGTCTTTTCATTATTTTATGGTTTCCTTTGCTGTGCAAAAGCTTATAAGCTTGATTAGGTCCCATTCATTTATTTTTGCTTTTATTTCTATTGCCTTGGGAGACTGACCTAAGAAAACATTGGCATGATTTATGTCAGAGAATGTTTTGCCTATGGTCTCTTCTAGGAGTTTTATGGTGCCTTGTCTTATGTTTAAGCCTTTAAGCCATTTTGAGTTTATTTTTGTGCATGGTATGAGGGTGTGTTCTAGCTTCATTGACTTACATGAGGCTATCCAACTTTCCCAACACCACTTGTTAAAGAGACTGTCTTTTCTCCATTGTATATTATTGTTTCTTTTGTCAAAGATTAATTGTCCATAGGTGTGTGGTTTTATTTCTGGGCTCTCTATTCTGTTCCATTGATCTGTCTGTTTTTGTGCCAATACCACACAGTTTTGGTTACCGTAGCTTTGCAGTATGTCTGAAGTCTGGGAGGATTATGCCTCCTGCTTTGTTCTTTTTCCTCAGGATTTCTTTGGCAATTCTGGGTCTTTTATGGTTCCATATAAATTTTAAGATTATCTGTTCTAGTTCTGTAAAAAATGTCATGGGTAATCTGATAGGGATCACATTAAATCTGTAGATTGCTTTGGGTAGTATGGCCATTTTAACAATATTAATTCTCCTAATCCAGAAGCATGGAATATCTTTCCATTTCTTTGAATCATCTTCAGTCTCCTTTATTAATGTTTTGTAGTTCTCAGCATGTAAGTCTTTCACTTCCTTGGTGAGGTTTGTCCCTAAGTATTTAATTAATTTATTTATTTTGATGCAATTTTAAAAAGGATCGTTTGTTTATATAAGGAGTATTTGGTTTCAAAAAGTAGGTAGGAACAGATCTCCAATACCTCTCTAAGTGAGCTTTGTGGGAGGGATGTTAGCATATGACTTGCTGGGGGCAATACTAAAACAGAAGATTATTTTTAATGGTAAGGGAACTATTTGAAACAAAATGGGAATTTGTTCAGCTCACTGAGAGGGCTCCTACAATGTACCCAGGCAGGTGGATGGTACAGCACTCTTCCGTGTCATTTCTTGGACTACTGTTTCAGAATGAATGACCCTTGGGAAGAATATTCCTTCATCAGCAAAGTTTTCTGTTTTTAATTAGTAAGACTAACATAGACTATAGAAGGTTAAGTTATGTATCTGGAGGGAAAAAAAATAATACAAACTAGGTTTAAACACTGTAACAGTTAAAAGCTAAGTTAAAAATAAAGTTCCAAGGGTCGAAAGACCAAGTAAAGTCCTTATCTAAAAATATTAAAAGCAGACAATATTCTGGGCCTTGTAAGCAATTAAGTGGGCTTCCCCCGAGGAGTCAAATGGAAATGAGCTCTAAGCACCCTTCTCAGGCCAAAATCGGCATTACATTCTTTCTGGTGAAGGAGGAGTCCTGGGCACACAATTACCATACCCTGATGAGGAGGGTGGGTATACACCTTGCAAGGTGCTGCAATTATTTCATATCTCGGTGCCTTGTTCAGGCTTCTTTCCCCACGTGGAAATACCGTCAAGCACACGGACCTAGTCAGACACTGACAATGACTAATATTTTTTGAAATGTATCCTTCTCTTCTCCATTGGCTTAGATTTCCACCCCCTCCCCCCCACCAGAAAAAATCTAGAGAACTTAAAAAGTATTGTAAATTATTCTGAATGTATTTGGGCGATTTGAGTACCAGTGTCATCATGTCTAGCTGTGACTTTGAGCAATTCTCTGAATTCTTTAAGCTCCATTACTTTCTCTTTAAAATGGGATGATGATAGTACCTACCACCTAAAGTGTAGTGATGGCTCAAGCTGAAATGAGGGCAAGACCCTCAGAAGAGTGCCTGGTGCACACTAAGCTTGCTGTCAGTGATGGCTACTGGTGGAGAGCACTTCTTCCCTCTCCTGATTTCTGGTTCCAGATTGAGGGCTTCACTCTCCATTGCCTTAACACTCCTGGCCTGTCACCATACCTCCTCATTCATTCTGCTGAGGTGCAGTGACTTATCAGGTTAATGAATTTGGAAGCAGAGTCTGAATGTTCTTTGTCCAGTCCCTTCTTCCTGATTCCTTTTGGGGGTGAACTTACCCTTAGAAATCTTATTTTCTACTGTTCTCAGCTATGCAGTAAGCTTAATGGTAAATGTCTAAAGTGGTAAATCTGTCCAAATCTGGGAGTCAAAAGGCAACCATGTATTCCATGTCAGCTCAGTCACTAATAAAGGTGTGTGTGTTGGTGTGGGGAGAGTGGGATGTGTGTGTTTTAGGTTCTAAATGCCTTAATCCTCCGTCTTAATTTTCACTTGGTTCGGAACTCAGGAGAGGAAGGGTACTCATTAATAAGATCTCTCAGATATTATGCTAAATGAAATAAGTCAGACAGAGAAGGACAAATACATATCACTTACATTTGGAATCTAAAAATTGAAACAAACTAGTGACTATAACAAAAAGGAAACAGACTCACAGGTAGAGAGAACAAAGTAGTAGTTATCAGTGGGGAGGGGGAGAGGGGCAATATAGGGATAGGGGATTAAGAGGTACAAACTGTTATGTGTAAAATAAATCTGCTACAAGGATATATTGTACAATACAGGGAATATATCCAATATTTTATAATAACTAAAAATGAAGTATAACCTTAAAAATTGTGAATCTCTATGTTGTACACCTGTAACTTGTATAGTATTGTACATCAACTACATCTCAGTAATAAAAAATAATGTCCCTTCAGACATTAAAAGAGCTGTCATGTAACTATCACTGGAAAAGAACTGGTTGAGTTTAGTTTTGGAGAGAAGTGATAGCAGTTTGATTTGACTTTCCCAACAGCAACAAACCAAACTGTCTTCTCCACAACCACATTTTGTGAATGGAGTCTCTACACTTGGCTTCTGAAAACTGTGCCTCCCACCAGTTGTAGCAAGAAAAAAGTTTGGAATAACATTTCCCAACCCCTGGGTGGAAGCATGATCTTAAAGACATATATTTAAATTTTTATAAATTCTTCAGATACTTATTTAAGACTTACCATACTGGAGGTATATATGGTAAAATAGCTAATCACAGGCTTGTTTTCAACTCTCTGCTCTGCCTCTTACTAGCTGGGAGGTTTTTGGCAAATTGCTCACACTCACTCTTTCAATTTACTCATTTGTAAATTGGAAATAATAGTACCTACCTTACGTGGTTGTTGTGAAGATTATGTAAGTTCATAACTGTACAGCATTTGTCATATACCAGCATACAGAAAGCACACAATATCTATTCACTGTTAAGATTATCCTTTAAAATTATGTGCTGGGTGTTGTGGTCACTATTGTAAATATAATGATGAACAAAACGGACACTGGCAGTTTCGCTTAGGACTGAGTTACATGGTTCAGTCTAAATCAATTTCCATGCTTTGCTATTTTAATTCACTGAGTGCTTCCAAGATGAGTGAAGTGCAATGAATGAAAAAAATCAATACTTGGTTCAAGAGCAACATTTAAAATACATTTTAATAGCATTTAATTTTCATAAAGTGAAGCAAACCATTTTTGCTTTAAGAGTAATATGCAAATTATTGAAGCGGCATAAGCTTATTTTCTGGCTCTAAAACTAAAACTCACTCTAAAATTTCTGGGGTGTTTTACATATTTTAAATAATAGATATTTTAAATCAAGGAAATTTTGCAAAAAAGTATTTTAAACGGAACAGTTGCAAGGTCCAAACTTCTTTCCTCGTGACACCAAGAACATTTGCACAGGATCGAACTCGAAGTTGCTCCCTCTTGAGGTAGGGAAATGCATTTCAAAAACAGGAGGCATCTCATGACAGCAGTACTAATGCATGTGTCAGTCTTCAAAACAGCCTTGTCAACCATTTCTAAAAAAACGGAAAGGAAAGAAAACAAAGGCAAAAGAACTTTGGAATCTTTCAACATTGACCCACAACCTGGGATAGGATGTATTGGAGGGTCATTTTCATTCTCACAAGAAACATCTGGTCATTATTGATGAGGCCAAGGAAGGAAGTTGAGCAAGGAAGTGCGAATCATTCATCCTCATAAAGGGGTGGCAGCGTGATTTAAACTGGGAGTCTGAATCCAAGTAGCCCTTGGCGTCTGCCGAACCGGACAGGGGTATTTTATGCATTGTCAGGAGGAGGGTTTTCCATTGTGGAAATAACTTCACTGGAGTCATTTCTGAGTCACTCACTGAGTTTCAGCTCTGGCTATTACCACTCCATTTCCTAACACTATGGATTGCTGAGTGTAAACGGTGGTAAAAAAGAAAAGACAACTTTAAAGTAATTTATATTTGAATAATGCTTGATAGTTTTACAATCATATTTTTCGTTATAAGGGTAATAAAACTGCATAAAATAAAAAAGGTAAATAAGACCATCCCTACTCTCACCTTTCCACTTAATTACATCATTTGGATTTATCTTTTCTGGCCTTGTTTTATGCTAAACAAGGTATAAGTACAGTTTCGCCTTCAGCTTTTATATTTTACATTGGACGACTCAACCAGTCTTTTTCATGGTTTTATGATAGTCCGTGTATAGATGTTCTGCAGTGAAATTATATACTTTCTCATTGTTGAACACTTAGGCTCTTTTAAATTTTTTGCTCCTAGAAATAGTAGTGTACTAGACATGTTGTACATATGTCTACTTGAATACTTCGGATTTCTCTCTTTGGATTGATTTTTACTCTCTTAGGATTTCAATTTTCAGACTGATTTTTTCAAAAAACACTGAGCCCAAGTGTGTAAGCATTTTTATGACTTTTGTTAACAAATTACTTTTACTTATCCACCAGCTAAATATGAGAAAACAAGTATCACTCTATTTTCAGTTATTTCAAAGGCAATAATTCTACCATTGAATAAAAATTGTTCATTTAAAAAAACAAATGTTAATACTTCATTGTTGTTTAGTTTTGCATTTTTTATTTTCTCTATATTCTGGGTATTGTCTTTTCCCTGAACTGGCTGTTCATAAGTTTGCCTGTTGGAATCATAGTGTTTTCCTCATCATTTTGTATAAATTTTTCCCATGTGTTGCAAATAATTCTTGCAAACACCTTTTCGATGGTGTATTGTTAGCTTTTAAATCTATTTTTAAATATGATCTTTGTCATAGGAAGTGGTATGCAAGAGCTAACGTTTTTTAAATGGAGATAAGATTTATCTGAAGGTCATTTTTAACCCAGTGATATTCTTAATGTAACATAGAGTCATATAAAGCACTTATGAACACATATTTCCCCAGAGATACCACATTTTGAATGGTCAACAGTCAGGCTGGTCTACTCATTTTTCCCCCAAAGTCTTGCTCTCTTGTGTCTTCTATTCTGAGCGTCCGCTTCATTTCTCTACAAAGGCTTTGTTTATGCTCAGTAGCTACTTTTCCTCTTTTGAATTCATTTAGCTTCAGTTGACACTGTCCATGGTGTATCTCGTATTGTTATTTTAATTGCCTTCTGTGTGGTATGTTTTGTCTCCTTAACTAGAACATAAACTTTTGAACATGAAGTCATAGCTTATTGCCTGTTTACATCTTCCACAGTGCATGGCTGCCTGAAAAATGACCTGCCAAATAGGGAGCAACCAGTGTTGCATGTGAGACTAAATAGCAGAATATAGAGAGGGAACCACGAGACTACAAAGTTTTCAGAAATCCAGATAAAGGAATCTTATTTTAAAATTAATTTTCCAAATTAGAATTTAGAGCTAGTGCCATTAGAAGCATCTCTGGCTAGTGGAAGGTAGTATAATCATACTATCACACAAAGGCAAATAAACTGGCTTCCTTCTACATCTCTGGGGACAGGTGTGCTCCTGATCATGTTGGAGAAACTGAGGCAGCTTACCAGACTTTCATTTAGGCTTATTATAGGCATCCTCATAGAAGTTCTTATCCTCCGTGGTCTTAACAATTGATTCTGTAGGCTGTTGATTCTAAAAATGGAGATAGGAGTCAAAGTCTGAGACTGTTAATAAGGGGCAGATTTATAAAGCAGAGCTGGTGTCAGATCTGGTCTGTAGATCAGGGCACCTAGAACTGGGACTTCTGCCAGTGACAGCACTGTGTGGGGACCAAAACATTTTGTAAGGAGCCACTTTATGTTGTGTCAGCCTTTTTCATTATGTAAAGGTAAAGCTACAGTTCTGGGGTGGTAGTAGTAGGGCAAAGGTTTGAGGGGAGTAGGAAGGGAGCTGGCTCAGAAACATAGCCAAGATCTGACATCAGGGAGAAAAAAGAATTTACTACATAACACACTTTGTTGATCTCTGTATGTCTCAGTAGCTGATGTTTCTACCATTTAATGGACTGTCTCTCACTTTAACACTACTTCCTCTATGTTAGCAACCATCATGCAATCCTTTTCTTTAATTAAGGAAAAGCAGCATTTTGGGGCAAAGTGCACCGGGAGAGCACTAGCTTCCCTGGCTCTTCCCTCCATCCCCTCAAATATGCTATTAAGATGAATCCTACAGGCTTGTCAGCCTGCCAGGGCTAAGGAGAAAGATGGCTTAATCGGTAAGCTAGACGAAGCCATCTAATATTTTATCTTAAGTGTCTTACTCCTCTTTTTTTGTTTTTTAATTGTAATTTCCCTTTGTTATTTCCTAGTCTTCAGCAGCAACTGTGTTTGCGAGAATTAGAGGAGGTGACTGTGTCCATATTTTTTTTTTTAGAAAATTAATATGGGGAGAGCAAAAGAGGTTTGGAGACGTAGTTTACAATGTTAAGAAGGGGTTAACAAAGAATAATAGACATTCTGTGTATGTATTGCTTGTTATATGTCAAATACTATGCAGTGTACTTCCCATTTCTTTAATCCCCATGTGGTCGCACTATATGAAATAGGCATTGTTATTATCCCTGTTTTATAGACAGGGAAAAAGTGATGCTCAGGCAGGTTGAGAAACTTGTCCAAGGTCACATGGCTAATATATGATGGAACCAGGAGACAAACCAGAGAATTTCATGCTAGAGCCCATACTCTTAGCCCCAAAGCTATTGGGTCAGGGGTTCTAGGTAACAAGCAACAACCAGGGAAGGTTTGAGGAAAAGCTTCCCCAGGAAGACTCCAAAATACTTAGGGAGAAAGTGAACTTCCTGCTTTTATGCAGAATGAGAACATTTGTGTTAAAGAAGAGTATTGGCCTCTTGAAGATCTGAGAACTTGGACACATTTGAGTTTAAGATGGACATGAGAAAAACACCTTCAACGTCCCCCATGGAACCTATAATTAACTTTCATTCAACATACACTCATGAAGAGAGTTTCGGGGGAAAGGGAGCATGTGTTTTGAGTTTGATGCCTACTGCTAATACAGCAAATAGACTTAACTGATGTAAAACATTTTTAACAATCAAATATACAATTTTCTGATGTATTTGTAGTAGATATTTCTCAGATTCTGGGCATGATAATCAACATCTCCTGGAAAAATACAACCAGCTTGGAAAAGACAAGAATTAAAAATAAATTCTCCCTGAAACTAATATGTCAAATATGCCTCAATTGGGCTTTCCTGGTGGCGCAGTGGTTAAGAATCTGCCTGCCAATGCAGGAGACATGGGTTCGAGCCCTGGTCTGGGAAGATCCCACATGCCGCGGAACAAATAAGCTCGTGTGCCACAACTACTGAGCCTGCACTGTAGAGCCCATGTGCCATAACTACTGAGCCTGTGTGCCACAACTACTGAGCCTGTGTGCCTAAAGCCTGTGCTCCCAACAAGAGAAGCCACCACAATGAGAAACCTGCACACCACAACGAAGAGTAGCCCCCACTTGCTGCAACCAGACAAAAGCCCACGTGCAGCAATGAAGACCCAACACAGCCAAAAATAAAATAAATAAATTTTAAAAATATGCCTCAATTTTAAAAAATAAAATTTATTAAATAAATAAATAAACTCTCTACCCCACCTGGAACTCCCTAAAATCCAGTCTACAGGTAGGCTGGTGTAGATCTAGTGAGGTAGAGTCGTCCCTAGGTATTGGCAGGGGATTGGTCCCAGGACCACATTCCCTCTTCCCACAAGTATCAAAATCCATGGATGCTTAAGTCTCTTATATAAAGTGGCATAGTACAGTATGCGCCCAGTATCCATGGGTTCCGTGTTCTAGGATATGGAGGGCTGACTGTACTTTCACTCTATTTCTCAGTTTACCTGAGTACTTGTCTCTTCTTGAGGGTGTTCTTCATTTGTTCTGCTTGCAGCTGCTTCAAAAAAGACTGTGTTAGTTCAAGCACTGAAACAAAGGACTGTATCAAATAGTACGACTCTCAAAGTCAACCATGTTCAAGTCACTTACACCCAGGACATGTGATCTGAAATTGGTGGTAATTTTGACTGGTAGCAAGTGGGGTCACTTTTCAAAAAAGGGATTAAAAGTCCTCTATTATAAAGATTGTGTAACAATTGTGCAGAAGGTTTGGAAAGTAGAGAGACAAAATCATCTATTGTCCCACCATCCCCAAAATACTTTTATATTAATATCTATTGAGCATGCCAGGCCCATTGGTAAGCAATGGGGATACATAAGAAAACAAACGAGTTATGATCCGTGCCCTCTTGGAGCAGATGGGCCAGCAAAAAAAAATACAAAATGGGAAAATAGGATTGTGTGCATAGCGGGCTATGGGAGCACACAGGAGAGTGAAGTGTTGTGAATTTGGAATGTATCAGTGATGCTGAGATTTGAAGAATAAGAAGTTAGCTCCGTGGAATGGGGAGATGTGGGGAGAGGCATGTTTAGAAGTTCCAGGCAGAAGGAAAAGAAGGAATGTGCAAAAGTTCAGGAATGAGAAAACATGAGGTCTCCCAGATTATGTGAACGATTAGCTGTTTGGTATGGCTACGTTTTAGAGAGTGGGGAGGGGAGATGGCTGAAAAAAGAGAAGATGGTGAAGGTTTCAATACCATGTCCCATTTCTGCTTAATCTAAAGATGAGAGGAGACTCATGTGATGACAGTATTGTGTGTCCACATGGATTCAAAGGTATATAATTGTAACATAATAAAGATAAAATTTGTTTAATGTTAGCAACACAATGTTGTATCATTGGTATTTTTACTTGACATGTATCATTGGTCTTTTCCAAGTTACTACATGGGAAATTAATTGGTTAATGGTTATTTAGCATTTAATCATGTTGACTAATGTGTTAATTTAATTAACCATTCATTTATCATTAGCCATTTTGATAACTTCTACTTTTTATTTTTATAAATAATGCTCAATTACCCTTATCACATTTTTGATTTATTTCTTTACAATAAATGTCTAGAAATTATATTATTAATTGATTTTTTACTGAGGTATAATTGACATATATAAAAATTATATTATTTAGGCAAAGGATATAAAAACCTTTACGGCTTTTGGAATCTTGTGATAAATTTATTTCATCAACTAGTGCTGGTATCAAGGTAAGAATGTATATCAGATTCACAACATTTTTTTTGAGCATTAGGCATTATAATTCTTTAAAAATCTCACTAATTAAACAGAGCAATATTTAATTTCTGTTTCTATAAATGTTAGTAGTGTTGAACTTTTTTACATTTTGTTTTCAATGTAACTTTTCTTCCATGAATTGTCCTTTGCTGACCTCTTGATTGGTAATATTTTTATTGACACAGAATTTTAAAATTAATTTCTATATTTCTAAATTTAGAACTATGTCTCTTTCAGTGAAATGATAAATATTAAATTATATTACTATTTATTCAATAATTTAATTATTTACCAGTTAATTTTTAAACCTACCTCAAACTCATTTTCTAAATTTGAATCAATGACTTAATAGTATTTATTAAATAATCATTTATGTTCTGATTCAACTTTATTCATGCAAAATTTGTATGAATAGGCTTTATACTAAGGTTATTTATTGGGTCCCTGAACCAAGATGACAGAGTAGAAGGGCGTGCTCTCACTCCCTCTTGCGAGAACACCAGAATCACAACTAGCTGCTGGAAAATCATCGATAGGAAGACATTGGAACTCACCAAAAAAGATACCCCCACATCCAAAGACAAAGGAGAAGCCACAATGAGAGGGTAGGAGGGGCACAATCACAGTAAAATCAAATCCCATAACTGCTGGGTGGGTGACTCACAGACTGGAGAACACTTATACCACAGAAGTCCACCCACTGGAGTGAAGGTTTTGAGCCCCATGTCAAGCTTTCCAACCTTGGGGTCCGGCAACAGGAGGAGGAATTCCTACAGAATCACACTTTGAAGGCTAGTGGAATTTCATTGCAGGACTTCAACACGACTAGGGGAAACAGAAACTCCACACTTGGAGGGCACACACAAAGTAGTGTGCACATCGGGACCCAGGGGAAGGAGCAGTAACCTTAGAGGAGACTGAACCAGACCTACCTGCTAGTGTTGGAGGGTCTCCTGCAGAGGTGGGAGGTGGCTTCGTTTCACGTGGGGACAAGGACACTGGCAGCAGAAGCTCTGGGAAGTACTCCTTGGTGTGAGCCCTCCCAGAGTCCGCCATTAGCACCACCAAAGACCCCAGGTAGGCTTCAGTGTTGGGTTGCCTCAGGCCAAACAACCAACAGGGAGGGAACCCAGCCCCACCCATCAGCAGACAAGTGGATTAAAGTTTTACTGAGCTCTGCCCACCAGAGCAACAGTCAGCTCTATCCACCACCAGTCCCTCCCATCAGGAAATTTGCACAAGCCTCTTAGATAGGCTCATGCACCACAGGGCAGACAGCAGAAGCAAAAAGAACTACAATCCTGCAGCCTGCGAAACAAAAACCACATTCACAGAAAGATACACAAGATGAAAAGGCAGAGAGCTATGTACCAGATGAAGGAACAAGAGAAAACCCCAGAAAAACAACTAAATGAAGTAGAGATAGGCAACCTTCCAGAAAAAGAATTCAGAATAATCATAGTGAAGATGATCCAGGACCTCTGAAAAAGAATGGAGGCAAACATCAAGAAGATGCAAGAAATGTTTAACAAAGAGTTAGAAGAATTAAAGAACAAACAAACAGAGAAGAACAATGAAATAAATGAAATGAAAACTACACTAAAAGGAATCAATAGCGGAATAACTGAGGCAGAAGAACGGATAAGTGACCTGGAAGACAGAATGGTGGAATTCACTGTCGTGGAACAGGATAAAGAAAAAAGAATGGAAAGAAATGAAGACAGCTTAAGAGACCTCTGATGCAGCATTAAATGCAACAACATTCGCATTATAGGGGTCCCAGAAGGAGAAGAGACAGAGAAAGGACCCAAAAAAATATTTGAAGAGATTATAGTCGAAAACTTCCCTAACATGGGAAAGGAAATAGCCACCCAAGTCCAGGAAGCACAGAGATTTCCATACAGGATAAGCCCAAGGAGAAATATGCTGAGACACACAGTAATCAAATTGGAAAAAATCAAAGACAAAGAAAAGTTATTGAAAGCAACAAGAGAAAAATGACAAATAACATACAAGGTAACTCCAATAAGGTTAACAGCTGATTTCTCAGCAGAAACTCTACAAGCCAGAAGGGAGTGGCATGATATACTTAAAGTGATGAAAGGGAAGAACCTACAACCAAGATCACTATACCCAGCAAGGATCTCTTTCAGATTTGATGGAGAAATCAAAAGCTTTACAAAAAAGCAAAAACTAAGTGAATTCAGCACCACAAAATCAGCTCTAAAACAAATGCTAAAGGAACTTCTCTAAGTGGGAAACACAAGAGGAGAAAAGGACCCACAAAACAAACCCCAAACAATTAACAAAATGGTCATAGGAACATACATGTTGATAATTACCCTAAACATGAATGGATTAAATGCTCCAACCAAAAGACACAGGCTTCCTGAATGGATACAAAACCAAGACCCATCTATATGCTCTCTACAAGAGACACACTTCAGACCTAGGGACACATACAGACTGAAAGTGAGGGGATGGAAAAAGATTCCATGCATATGGAAATCAAAAGAAAGCTGGAGTAGCAATACACATATCAGATAAAATAGATTTTAAAATAAAGAATGTTACAAGAGACAATGAAGGACACTACATAATGATCAAGGGATCAATCCAAGAAGAAGATATAGCAATTATAAATATATATGCACCTAACATAGGAGCACCTCAGTACATAAGGCAACTGTTAACAGCTACAAAAGAGGAAATTGACAGTAACACAATAATAGTGGGGGACTTTAACACCTCACTTACACCAATGGACAGGTCATCCAAACAGAAAATTAATAAGGAAACACAAGCTTTACATCACACAATAGACCAGATAGATTTAATCGATATTTACAGAACATTCCATCGAAAAACAGCAGATTACACTTTCTTCTCAAGTGCTCATGGAATCTTCTCCAGGATAGATCATATCTTGGGTAACAAATCAAGCCTTGGTAAATTTAAGAAAATTGAAATCGTATCGAGTGTCTTTTATGACCACAACTCTATAAGACTAAATATCAATTACAGGGAAAGAAATGTAAAAAACAGAAACACATGATTAAATGAGGCTAAACAATATGTTACTAAATAACCAAGAGATCACTGAAGACATCAAAGAGGAAACCAAAAAATACCTAGAGACAAATGACAAAGAAAACACAATGATCCAAAACCTATGGGATGCAGCAAAAGCAGTTCTAAGAGGGAAGTTTATAGCTATACAAGCCTACCTGAAGAAACAAGAAAAATCTCAAATAAACAATCTAACCTTACACCTAAGGACCTAGAGAAAGAAGAACAAACAAAACCCAATGTTAGCAGAAGGAGAGAAATCATAAAGATCAGAGCAGAAATCAATGAAATAGAAACAAAGAAAACAACAGCAAAGATCAATAAAACTAAAAGCTGGTTCTTTGAGAAGATAAACAAAATTTGTAAACCATTAGCCCGACTCATCAAGAAAAAGAGGGAGAGGACTCAAATCAATAAAATTAGAAAGGAGAAGTTACAACAGACATTGCAGAAATATAAAGCATCCTAAGAGACTACTGCAAGCAACTCTATGCCAATAAAATGGACAACCTGGAAGAAATGGACAAATTTTTAGAAAGGTATAACCTTCCAAGACTGAACTAGGAAGAAATAGAAAATATGAACACAGCAATCACAAGTAATGAAATTGAAACTGTTATTAAAAATCTTCCAACAGGGCTTCCCTGGTGGCGCAGTGGTTGAGAGTCCGCCTGCCGATGCAGGGGACACGGGTTCGTGCTCTGGTCCGGGAGGATCCCACGTGCCGTGGAGCGGCTGGGCCCGTGAGCCATGGCCGCTGGGCCTGCGTGTCCGGAGCCTGTGCTCCGCAACAGGAGAGGCCACAACAGTGAGAGGCCCGCGTACCGCAAAAAAAAAAAAAAAAAAATCTTCCAACAAACAAAATTCCAGGACCAGATGGCTTCACAGGTGAATTCTATCAAACATTTAGACAAGAGCTAACACCCATCCTTCTCAACTCTTCCAAAAAATTGCAGCAGAAGAAACACTCCCAAACTCATTCTATGAGGCCACCATCACCCTGATACCAAAACCAGACAAAGATACTACAAAAAAAGAAAATTACAGACAAATATCACTGATGAATATAGATGCAACAATACTCAACAAAATACTAGCAAACAGAATACAACAACACATTAAAGGGACATACACCATGATCAAGTGGGATTTATCCCACGGATGCAAGGATTCTTCAATATATGCAAATCAATCAATGTGATACACCATATTAACAAATTGAAGAATAAAAACCATTTGATCATCTCAATAGATGCAAAAGAAGCTTTTGACAAAATTCAACACCAATTTATGATAAAAACTCTCCAGAAAGTGGGCATAGAGGGAACCTACCTCAACATAATAAAGGACATATACGACAAACCCACAGCAAACATCATTCTCAATGGCGAAATTCTGAAAGCATTTCCTCTAAGATCAGGAATAAGGCAAGGATGTCCACTCTCACCATTATTATTCAACATAGTTTTGGAAGTCTTAGCCACGGAAATCAGAGAAGAAAAAGAAATAAAATAATACAAGTTGGAAAAGAAGAAGTAAAACTGTCACTGTTTGCAGATGATATGACACTATACGTAGAGAATCCTAAAGATTCCACCAGAAATCTACTAGAGCTAATCAATGAATTTGGTAAAGTTGCAGGATACAAAATTAATGCACAGAAATCTCTTCCATTCCTATACACTAATGATGAAAATTTGAAAGAGAAACTAAGGAAACACTCCCATTTACCACTGCAACAAAAAGAATAAAATACTTAGGAGTAAACCTGCATAGGGAGACAAAAGACCTGTATGCAGAAAGGTATAAGACACTGATGAAAGAAATTAAAGATGATACCAACAGATAGAGAGATATACCGTGTTCTTGGATTGGAACAATCAATATTGGGAAGATGACTATACTACCCAAAGCAATTTACAAATTCAATGCAATCCCTATCAAATTACCAATGGCATTTTTTATAGAACTAGAACAAAAAATCTTAAAATTTGTATGGAGACACAAAAGACCCTGAATAGCCAAAGCCGTCTTGAGGAACAAAAATGTAGCTGGAGGAATCAGACTCCCTGACTTCAGACTATACTAGAAAGCTGCAGTAATCAAGACAATATGGTACTGGCATGAAAACAGAAATATAGATCTATGGAACAAGATAGAAAGCTCAGAGATAAACCCACGCACCTATGGTTAACTAATCTATGACAAAGGAGGCAAGGATATACAATGGAGAAAAGACAGTCTCTTCAGTAAGTGGTGATGGGAAAACTAGACAGCTACATGTAAAAGAATGAAATGAGAACACTCCCTAACACCATATACAAAATAAACTCAAAATGGATTAGAGACCTAAATGTAGGACCAGACACTATAAAACTCTTAGAGGAAAACATAGGAAGAACACTATTTGACATAAATCACAGCAAGATCTTTTTTGATCCACCTCCTAGAGTAATGGAAATAAAAACAAAAATAAACAAATGGGACCTAATGAAACTTAAAAGCTTTTGCACAGCAAAGGAAACTACAAACAAGACCAAAAGACAACCCTCACGATGGAAGAAAATATTTGCAAATGAATCAATGGACAAAGGATCAATCTCCAAAATATATAAACAGCTCATGCAGCTCAATATTAAAAAAACAAACAACCCAATCCAAAAATGGGCAGAAGACCTAAACAGACATTTCTCCAAAGAAGACATACAGATGACCAAGAAGCACATGAAAAGCTGCTCAACATCACTAATCATTAGAGAAATGCAAATCAAAACTACAATGAGGTGTCATCTCACACCAGTTAGAATGGGCATCATCAGAAAATCTGCAAACAACAAATGCTGGAGAGAGTGTGGAGAAAAGGGAACTCTCTTGTAATGTTGGTGGGAATGTAAATTGATACAGCCACTATGCAGAACAGTATGGAGTTTCCTTAAAAAGCTAAATATAGAATTACCATATGATCCATCAACCTCACTACTGGGCATATACCCAGAGAAAACCATGATTCAAAAAGACATCTGCAGCCCAATGTTCATTTCAGCACTATTTACAATAGCCAGGTCATGGAAGCAACCTAAATGCCCATCGACAGCTGAATTGATAAAGAAGATGTGGTACATATATATAACGGAATATTACTCAGCCATAAAAAGGAACGAAATTGGGTCATTTGTGGAGACATGGATGGATCTAGAGACTGTCATACAGACTGAAGTAAGTCAGAAAGAGAAAAACAAATACCGTATATTAACACATATATGTGGAACCTAGAAAAATGGTACAGGTGAACCAGTTTGCAGGGCAGAAATAGACACACAGATGTAGAGAATAAACGTATGGACACCAAGGGGGTAAAGCTGTGTGGGGTTGGGGGGGTGGTGTGATGAATTGGGCGATTGGGATGGACATGTATACACTGATGTGTATAAAACGGATGACTAATAAGAACCTGTTGTATAAAAAAATTAAAAAAAATTTTAAAAAATAATAAAGTTATTCATTTAGTCATGTGATTTATATCTCTGTTGTTCAGACAGTGCAACAATATTTTCACTATTATTGCTATATAAAATATTTTAACTTTTGGGATGAATTAGGAATTCCCTCATTAATTACTTTTATACACAAATAATGTGTATAATATATAATACTATTATATGTGTTTGTTTTTATAGATTAAATATTAAAATTTCTAATAACTTAGATGTTCTCAGTTTTAATTCACACATTGGATATCAAATATGGCAGTTAAAAGGATTCCTCAGTACTCTAGGTAGAATGCATACAAGTTTCCAAATACATATAGGAGTATTTTACAAAAGGAAAGTAAGTTCCCAATTGCTCAAAGAAATCTAACATACCTGATGCTACAGGATGAGCACGTTTACGTGAAGTTATATACTTTCTAGTGTTCCACCTGAATTTTTTTGAATCAATCGCAGTTCGAACAATTGCTACCTTTGTGAAATCTTCAGTGCCTTGTATCTGAAAGTTGACAGATTACAAGCTATATCATACAGTTGAATGTTTCTGTTAGGCTACTATCTCAGACCCTCTCTAAATATCTGGGCCTGAAAATTGACAGTAGCAATAGATATTAGATATCTTTAAATACCTGGATATGTTAGTTTTGTGAGAGTCAATATTCTACATACTTTCACTGATTTTTAATTATTTTGCTCATTTTTATTACAAATGAGAAAAATAATCGAGTTAATCATCAATGACCCTTTAAAATATCACCCAGAAAGTTTTTCTATGTGGCAGGAAGAAAGTTTGAAAATCAATGGATTTCAAGAAATCTTCCAACCTTGTGACTGTCTTCAATATGCTTTGAATAACATTGGTGCCCAAATCCACAGTGAGCAGAGTTTTATGCCTAGGAGAGTAGACAGAGTTGGGCAGGTTTGGGCTGCCTTGAGAATCTCTTACTTGGTCATCTAAATTCCCAACCAGCACCCCCCAACTAAGCTCTATTGTTATGTATTCAAGAATAGAGTTGGGGAGCACCATAGTTAAGAATAATGTTTTACTTCCTCTCACTTGGCATCAAATTGATGCTAGTGGCATCCACGTAGAAAATTTTCTTGTGACTGTTTCTCAGCTTAGAATTCCTCTTATTCCCACCTCAGTTTTTTCCTTGTGTCCCAAATCTACCTTTTAAGCACTTCTACCATAGCTGTAAATGTTTATTAATCTATTTATATATGTTTCTTTTCGCTTGGTTGAGAGATCTCTTGAGGGCAAGCTTAAAGTCTCATTCATCTTGACCACTTTAGCATCTAGCACTGTTTCTGTCATAGTTGCTTTTAAAAAGTACCTGATTTAATTGACTCTAGGTCCCTCTTTCAAGTTACTTTCTTTAGCTGTATTTTATGTGTCCTCTGATTCCTCCTGACATGTGCCTCTCTTACTCTACACACACACAGACACACACATAATACAGTCTTACTTCTTTCTTTCTTCTCATGGCACAGCTTCTCATTTTAATTGGAAGGGTAACCCAACAGCTTAAATATGAGAAGTCCTTCATTTCTACATTCACTTTGAAAGTATCTGGGGAAATACCACTGGTACTCACTTCAGCATGGGACTGACAGAACATTTTTAGAGCACTGCTGTTACAGTCCAGAGAGAGTAGTCCTTCTGCAATATGTACATGAACTTAATAGGTCCTCTTTTGCTATTCACAGTTGCACCAAAATCTAACTGTGGTCAAAATGTATAGCTTGGCCCAATTCATTGACAGTGAATAGGAATAGCTTGGTGTTTGGGCTACCCAGTGCAAAAGCAATCAATTAATTTGGTGTGTGTTGTGTGTGTTGTGTGTGTGTGTGTGTGTGTGTGTGTGTGTGTGTGGGTATGGAGGTGGTGGGGGAAAGGGAGAGAATGGGAAGGTGGAAAAGTGACAATTTTTCTAACATTAACACATTGGACAAATGGCATATTGACCTGAAGATTTGAATCAATATTTCTTTACCTGATGGCATGTTATAGGAATTAAGAAAGGAGCCTTATAAGCTTTTCGTAACTGACAATCTTCCACAGCTCCATGAATGAGGATGACATAAATTACAGTTTCACCATAGATATCAGTTTTGGTGTTCTTTGGTATATTTTTTACATAAACGTTACAGAGTTTTAACTGCATCTTGTAATTCCAATCCTATAAGAAAAACACAATTTCATAGTCTATTGTTTATAAAGTTTAATATAAATTCCTAAATAGTTAATTTCTAACAAAACTTTAGGGCTATTTCACTCAGAGAAATACAATTTTATATAAACACCTCTTACCTCATAAGATAAATGTTCCCTGATTTTTTTGGCAGTAATAGAAAGTCCAAGTTTTAGCCACATTTTATATTCAATGTGAGGACAGAATTGTTCAAAAGCTTCATACAAGTGATGTTTGGGAATAAAGTATGCCTGGAAAGAAGAGGATATCAATTTTTTTAAGTCTTTTGTTGAATTTGTTCCAATATTGCTTGTTTTATGTTTTGGTTTTTTGGCCACGAGGCATGTGGGATCTTAGTTTCCCAACCTGGGATGGAATCCACACTCCCTGCATTGGGAGACGAAGTCTTAACCACCTGACTGCCAGGGAAGTCCCAGAGGATATCAGTTTAACATTTCATCCTGTGCACCCATGATTTAATGAAATGAGGTTTTCCCATTTATATATGTAACATTAAAGCTAATAATTTCAATTATATAGATTCATGTTATTTCCTGGAAACCTAATAAAATGTATCTATTTAGTAAATATTTGTGCAATCTTGTCATACACTAAGCACTAAAAGACTACATGATCCAATGAGAGGTTCTTTATTATTCTTACAGGTTCTGAAAAAAATAGAAAACCAAGTATCAAAGATCATTTAACCTTTTCTAAAGACATAAGTATTTCTAAAAACACATTATTTGAGGGAAGCGAGTGTTTTGGTCAATAATAAAATGCGGATACTAACAATGAACAGACTATTGGCTATTAGGAATAAGCTGCTATGAATACAGAAGACATTGTGTATGTTGGTTTTAATTTCTCTTAGTAAGTATCTATGAGTGGGGTTGCTGGGTAATAGGGTAAGTGTGTATTTAACCTTATGAGAAACTGCCAAACTGTTTTCAGATGAAGTTGTAACATTTTACCCTTTAACTAGCCATGTATGAGAATTTCAGTTGCTTCACATCCTTGCTAATACACTGTTCAGTTTTTTTTATTTTTAGCCAATGTAGTAGGTGTGTAGTGATAACTTATCATGATTTTAATTTGCATTTCTCTGAGAGCTAATGATATTGATTATTTTCTTCATGTGTTTATGGGCAATTTGTATATTCTTTTGTGAAGTATCTGTTCAAATCCTTTGCCCAATTTTTAAAATTAAAGCATAGTTGATCTACAATATTATACTAGTTTCAGGTGTACAACATAGTGATCCAATATTATTATAGATTATACTCCATTTAAAGTTATTACAAAGTATTGACTCTATTCCCTGTACTGTGCAATATATTTTTGTAGCTTATTTATTTTATACATAGTAGTTTGTACCTCTTAATCCTCTACCCTTATTTTGTCCCAACCCCTTCCCTCTCCCTATTGGTAACCACTAATTTGTTTCCTGTATCTGTGAGTCCATTTCTGTTTTGTCATATTAATTTGTTTGTTTTCTTTTTTTAGATTCCACATATAAGTGATAACTTATAGTATTTGTCTTTCTCTGACTTATTTCACTAAACGTTAATACCCTCCAGGTCCAACCATGTTGTTGCAAATGGCAGAATTTCATTCTTTTTTTATGGCTTAGTAATATTACCATATATATGTATATAATATATATATATATTACCACTTAGGTTGCTTCCATGTTTTGGCTGTTATAAATAATACTGCTGTGAACACTGGGGTACATGTATCTTTTCGAATTAATGTTTTCATTTTCTTCATATACCTATCCAAGAGCAGAATTCCTGGATTATATGGTAGCTCTATTTTTAGTTTTTAGGAACCTCCATACTGTTTTCCATAGTGGCACAAATTTACATTCCCACAAACAGTGTACTAGGCATCCCTTTATCCACATCCTCACCAACATTTGTTATTTGCAGACTTTTTTTTTTTCACTTTTTGACCACACCTTGCAGTATGTGGGATCTTAGTTCCCCAACCACGGATCAAACCTGGGGCCCCTACGGTGGAAGCACAGAGTCTTAAACACTGGACTGGCAGGGAAGTCCCATTGTTATTTGTAGACTTTTTGATGATAGACATTCTGACAGAGGTTTTATTACTTCATTAGGGATGGCAAAATGGAGATATTCTAATTCTGTCATTCTATATTTGTTAGCTGGAATTCTTCTACACAGAAGAATTTTTCATCATTTTTTTTTTTCTTTTTAGCTTCCTTGAAAGAGTTCATAGAGGAAAGGCAAGATAAATGTTTAATTTTTTCTTTTTTAAAAGAAGCAATCCAGAATTCCCTGGTGGTCCAGTGGTTAGGACTCCGGGCTTCCACTGCCAGGGGTCCGGGTTTGACCCTTGGTTGGGGAACTAATATCCCGCAAGCTGTGTAGCATGGCCAAAAAAAAAAAAAAATATATATATATATATATATAGTAAAAAAAATAATAAATAAAACACGGTCCTTTAAAAAAAAAGAAGCAATCCATTTTCAGAGACATAAATTGATATCCTAGCAACCTTTATGGAATAAAAAAATAGGTGTCATTATCGACTTATGGGTTTTTATATATTTTGGAGGTTCAATTATTTACAGTCATTATTTTTTCTGAGTTCACATTAGGCCAGTGGAAGTCTCTGCTGCTTTGAGGATTTTGTCCTCAATTGTGTGTCAGGAAACTTCCGTCCACTTTGCTCAACTTTTCTAGTAATAAACCCCAGCTCTTTGACTTGTTCCCTTCCTTACCCTCCAAATTATGGTATTGATAGTTAACATATCCCATCTAATTTTCCCATGAGAGATCTCATATAACCAGTTTTTCTGGTTAAATCCTTGTTTCAATATGGTAGGTTAACTTTTACAAACCATTTTGTTAGGACATTATAGTGTGTTCATAAAATTTTATAACAAGTTTTATTTCTTTATCATCCTTATTTTTTAAAAAATTGTCGCTAGACTGTAAACATATACAAGTACAAAAATAACCTTAAATTTTGTACTAGATATTTAACAAAGTACAACAGTAAGACATTAGGTGATGTTTTCTGACCTCCACTACAGTTTTGCAGGTGGCAGAATATTTCATAGGTTCATTAGTCAAGCAGTTTAGCTCTCCTATTATTGCCCCACTGATCACAAAGTCTGTGTAAGTTATTTGGTAATCTTTCTCCTCTGACTCCCAGATTATTTGGTCAATTCCCAAACCTGGCTTTGATCTTTGAAGCTGTTCAGGAACAAAGAAAGAAAAAAAATACATAGGCCAGTTAATTTACCAAAACTATTTAATTTATGGCTTTTTCCCCCTTTGGTTTTAACAGTTTTAATATTTATATATTGTTTGAGAACACGTATTACTCATAACTTTTAAAGTGAATTTATTAAATTAGCAATGACTTGGAAAAAAAGCATTCTTAAATACTCTGATCTTTCTGATCCCACATACTCACTCAACCTATACCTGTCTTAGAATGGCTAAAAGCCCAACTCAAACATAAGATAAATAACAATGTATATTATAATTTTCCATCTTAATGCTGATCCTTTGAGGTTTCTTGTTATCAATAGCAACGTATGACTTAAAGGTGATGGCTGGTATTATCATTGTGTCTGAGGAAGAAAATTGTTGTTTGGATAACAGCTGCTGTCCAAAAAAAGGAATAATGGAGTTCTTAACATTGAAAGGTATTTATTCTGTATTATGTAACTTTTTAACTAGTGCTCACAAGGGCATTTATAAATGTCTCTGCCTTACCTTTACCATGCCTGAAATAATTACATAAATTCCTTGGGGCTCATCACCTTCTTCAAATATATCATTTCCACAATCAAATGTTACAACTCTGGATCTTTCCTAAAAAATATCACCAAATACATAAGCCATAAATAATATTTTAGTGGTGATTGGAGTTTACATTTTTTAAAAAGTTGTACATTTTTAAAGTAAATGTTACTTTAAAATATCTGAAATTTTGTGTTAGTAATAAATTTGTAAGAGAAAATAGGAATTATGGCTAACAGAAGAAGGTGGATATTCACAGGTATATGTAATTTCAGATGGGGTGTTCATACGTAGATTAAAAAACAATCTAATCTAGGAATAAGAATGTAGTAGAAGGATGAAAATATTTCATTTGGATGAAAGATAGGACAGATAGAAGCTAATGGCACATATGTGTCTTATACATACTCGTGCTCTAAACAGCTGATGAAGTAATAAAAAAATTCATTCATTCAAAATATTTTAAGCAGGTGAAAAAAATATAATTTGTCTTTTGTTACTTATTTGATATAGAAAAAGATGTTAATAGAACAGGTTAAATCTCTTTATTTGTTCATCCCACAAACACTTACTGAACACCCGCTATGTGAGATGCTACATGGTAGGAGTTGAGTATTCAAAAGCTGGATGAGGTAAAAATTATAGTAGGGGAGAGAGATGTAAAGATAATAATTGTAATATAATGTAATGATGCTATAATAAAGATATACAGTAACAGTGGTGATTCCTTTGGTCTTCCAAACTCTGGATGGACCATAGGATGTTCTTCTACTGGTGGGGTATTTGACTCTAAAGCCTGCTTTTCAGAGTACCTGTGGTGGGGGTGTTTCCAGAGAAGCAATAAGCAGAGGAGGTTTTTGGGGAAAAAATGAAAGCAAAGAGCATTTCAAGATAAGTAAATAGCACTCACAGAGGAATGGACTTAAAGAACAGTATAAAGTTCTTGGGGTACCATGAGTGGTTCAGTATAAATAGAGTATGGGGTATATGACACATGGGTAACAGAAAGTAAAGATGGAGAGGTAGGCAGGAGGCAGATTGTGGGAGAACTTTGCATGTCATTCAAAGAGATTTTGATTTTATCCTACAGGTAATCAATGACATTTAGGTAATTTAAAACTGAAGAGTATCATGGTTAAATCTTTACCTTTTAAAATATCATTTGCTGATACGTTAGAGATAGTATTACTAGCAAATACAAATATTACCTGAATAAAGCTTATATAGTCTTGGTCTTTATCTAGCCATGGAATATGATAGAGTGCTTTGTCAACAGTAAGAGGTTTGTACATAGGTTGAAGATCAAGTATCTCTCTTTTTCTGGCCATTATTAACTAAAACCACAAAAGTTAAGAAAGGAGATGAACAAAATTGGTGTTCACAGAATGTTTAAAACAATTATGGTTTTATATTATTTCCTTTTCTTGCTCTTCTGAGATTTTTGTTCTTCCATGGAAACCTTCAACCTCTCCCGTTATAGCATTTTTCTATGTTATCATTATTCTGAAGTCACAGATTACTTTTAAAAGTAAATCTTATATGTCCATGCCACTCTCTCACTTCGTCCCAGCTACCAAATGTAAAATAGATAGCTAGTGGGAAGCAGCCGCATAGCACAGGGAGATCAGCTCGGTGCTTTGAGACCACCTAGAGAGGTGGGATAGGGAGGATGGGAGGGAGATGCAAGAGGGAGGAGATATGGGGATATATGTATATGTATAGCTGATTCACTTTGTTATAAAGCAGAAACTAAGAAAAATAAATAAATCTTTTACCGAAGTATAGCACATATGCAAAAAGTGCACAAATCATAATGTCCATCAAAGAACATTTACCACATGAAAATATCTGCATAACCAGCACCCAGATTAAAAAATAAAACATTTATTGAACCCTAGAATCCTCCCTTATGTTCTCTTCTAGTCATTACTTCTACCCCAAATTAATCACTCTTTTTCTATTACCATAGTTTAGCTTTGTCTGGTTTTGAACTTTATCTGCATGAAATCAACGAGTATGTACTTAGTTGTGTCTGGTTTCATCTGCTCAACATTATGTTTCTGAGATTCATCTATAATGTTGCAAGGAGTAAACATTCATTCATTTCATTTTCACTGTTGTGTAGTATTATATTTTATGAATATACCACAGCTTTATTTATCTGTTGTTGATTGACATTTGGGCTGTTCCAGTTTTGGACTTTTGAAATGCTGCAGTGAATACTTGTTTGCTGTACATATGTACTCATTTCTGTTGTATATATGGTTATATAATCTAATTTCTGGGTCTTAAGATATGTATATGTCCAAATTTAGTAGATTCTGCCAAATAATTTTCCAAAGTGATTGCATCAGTTTATATTCCCACTCTAATGTTCCAGTTGCCGACACTTGGTATTGCCAGTATTTTTGTCTTTATTTTAATTTTAAGTATTCTGATGGTTGTGTATTTGTATTTACTTTTGGGTTTAATTTACATTAAGCTTATGATGATATTTGGCATCTTTTCTTATGTTTATTGGCCTCTAGAATATTCTCTGTTAGGAAGTGCCTGTTCATATCTTTTGCTGATTTTTTTTTAAAAAATGAATTTTCTGTCCTGTTCTTATTGATTTGTAAGATATTTTTATATATTCTGAACATGAGCACTTTTTTGGATATATTTATTTTGAAAATTTCCTCTACCTTTTTGTGGATCATCTTTTCATTATCTTGTATCTTTTTTTGTCTCTCATTTTCTGCATTACTCTCTTCTTTTGTATTTAGTTGATTTTCTGTAGTGAAACACTTAAAACTCCTTTCTCATTTATTTATATGTAATTCTTTAGTTATTTTCTTTTCTATTACCACAGGGGTTACATTTAGCATCCTAGAATATAACACTCTAATTTGAATTTATAACAGTTTAACTTCCATAACATACAAAACTCTGCTCCTTTAACAGTTTCGGCCCCACCCCTTGCCGTTGATGTCATAATATTACATCTTTATGTGTTGTCTGTCCAAAACACAAACTAAATATTTTTAAAAATGCATTCATCTCTTAAATATGACATTACAAGACAAAGCTGTAATAATTCTAGCTTTTAGACTAATAATTACTTTAAAAATATATTACTCTCTTAAATCATGTAGAAAACAAAAAAAATGGAGTCAGATACAATTATTACAATAATACTAGCTTTAATAATTGCCCATGTATTTACCTTTACTGAGATTTTTATTTCTTCCTATGGGTTTGAGTTATTGTCCAGTGTCCTTTCATTTCAATCTTCATGACATGTTTTAGAATTTCTTTCAGGGCAGGTATAGTGGTAATGAACTCCCTCAGATTTTGTTTGTCTGAAAGTGTCTTAATTTCCCTCTCACTTCTAAGGACATTTTTGCTGGATATAGGATTCTTAGTTGACTATTTTTTCTTTTAGTACTTTGTATATATCAGCCCATTTTCTTCTGGTCTCCAAAGTTTCTGATGAGAAATCTGCTGATAATCTTATTGAGGATCCTTTGTATGTGATGAATTTTTTCTCTATTGCTGATTTCAAAATTCTCTCTTTATCTTTCAGCAATTTGATTACAATGTGCCTTGATGTGGGTCTATTTGAGTTCACCCTACTTGAAGTTCACTGAGCTTCCTGGATGTTAATATTCATGCCTTACATCAAATTTAGAAAGTTTTCAGCCAATATTTCTTTAAATTTCCTGTCTGTTCCTTTCTCTCTCTCTTGTCTTCTTGGGACATATACATCGCATGTGTTGGTCCACTTGATGGTATCTCACAAGTCCCTTAGACTCTGCTCACTTTTCTTCTATCTTTTACTTTCTATTCCTCAGATGCTATAATTTCCATGGTCCTGTTTTCAAGGAGACTTATTTTTTTTTATGCCTTTTAGTTCTTGCCATGTGGTGTTATACATATTTTACCTTAGGTTCATTCTTAAGGATTTAGAGTTTTTAATTGCTATTGTGAATACAATATTTTTCCACATTTTCTTTAGTTGTGGAATAATTTTGAAAGTTGATCTTGTTTCTGGAAACCTTATTGAATTATTTTATTGATCCTATATTATCAATTTTAAGTTAATTCTCTAGGGTTTTAGATTAAACAATCAATAGGAAATAACAGTTTTATTCTTTTTCCAAAACTTCCATCTCTCAAGTTCCTTTTATTTTTCTTCTTGATCTGGCTAAGACTTACAAGCACAGCATTCACTACCTGGAATGGTACTGTTCTGACTTTAATGGGAATAATTCTAAATGTTTTGCCATCTAATACAATGTTTGCTTCAGATTTTTAATAGATACTTTTTATCCAGTTAAGGATGTTACTTCTTTTATTAGCCTTTGAACATTCTGAATGAGAGTTGGATTTTATCAAATGACTTTTCTTCTTTGATCTCTTAATAAGTGAGTTATATAGCTATTTTGGGAGACAAAACCTTCTTAGTCATAGTGTATTATGCCAGATTCAACTAGCTACTATTGTGTTAAAAAGTTTTATATATGTATTCACAAGTATAATAACTTTTTTCCGCTTATACTATTCTCGATTTGGGGAATAAATTTTATACTTACAGAATGAGTTGGGACCCTCTCTAACTTTTTACATGTCACAGTACCATTTAAATAACTTAGAGAAAGGAAATGTAATTAATTCTTACCCTATAATTGAGTGTTCTTATAAATCATAGTTTTTATGGAAAAAGTTGTTTGAGTGTCACAGGTAACTCCCAGGAACATATTGATACCCAGTTTAGCCTAGGATGAGGAATAGTTTCATTATACCTTTAGTCTGGGTGCAAAGCGTAGAAAGAAGTTGTCCCTCACTATGGCAAGAAAGGAAAGGGAAGTTGACCAATAGAACTGCAGGAAGGAAACTCTCTCTGATAGGTGCTTTTCTTTAGACAACTATTTTAAGTTATATATTTATATTGCAGGAATGGCCTATATTGGAAAGAGCCAAAAGTAGGTTTGATGATCATAAATAACTATATATCAAGTAAGTATATTTGTTTTGAAAATATTCTACCATACCTTATTAATTTCAAAACCTTCAATTTTATGAAGAATTCCTTTTAACCTGAAAACTTTAACAATTTCTCTAGCCAAACTGAGCATGACATTAATCTCCTCCTTTGTTTTCATAGTGACAGCGATTTCTGGGTGGTCATACTCTAAGTAGCCTGAAAAATAACAAAATATTTTCAGAGGAAATAGGACATTGCTTAAATATTTCATGTGGACAGTAAGCTAATATTTCTTCTTTAAACTCATGGAGTATAACCCTCACCACAGGGAAATGTATCTCTCCCTGAAGAGGTCTCTACAATCAATCAAAATTCACCAGTAGTTACAGAATTCTGCCTGACATTTTCTTGTTGGCAGCCCATACCTGTGTCTAAGCCCGTGAAGGACAGACAGCCCTAGTCCTAGGATCAAAATTATACTGAAGCACCTATGCTGGACACTGAGAGGCTCTCCTGGGCTCTAGGTCTGGAGTTCATGACCCAATTTTTCATTCTGTTTAAATGAAGATTTCTGACTACAGACTGTGTGCTTAAATATGGCTTCTGATCAAGTTCTCTCACTCCTCCTGGGTCATTTCCACCTGTCCTGCCTGGGCATCTAGATCACTCATCTATGTTCTCCTGCCTGTCTGATGTGGATTCCTGGATGCCCATGAGAGTTTCATCCACTTAGGACTTTTTCTTGGTCATGACCTCTTGTCTGGCTTGACAACCATCTGCCATGCAAGATCTCTCATGCTTGGCCTCATTCCCAGGCTTGCTGTGTTCTTTTGTTGTCCACCATCTGGTACCAAACCCCCTTCTTCTCCATACATGTAAACACTGTGCTATAGGGATGTGTCTGTCTCACTCCCAGGATTTGTGCTGCACTAGGACCATGAATTGGTGTGATTCAGAGAACAGGCTGTTGTCACGTTTGGGCACTGAGTCTCCTAGCAGTCACATCAGCGATCTGTGAGGCTCTGTTCCGATTTCAACTCGTTTTAAAGCCTAAATTGTCAGATGGCAACTCTGTGGCAAACGGAGGAAAAAATAGCTTCTTTCCTTGTGTTGCTCAGGAAGGTATGTTTGGAAGAAAACAGAATTTATAAGGTGATAAAGACATGCATAACCATGGCATGCAAATGTGTTTTCTTTAAACAGAAATTAAAAGTCCTTCACTGTGGTATAAGGCAGAGAGAACAAATGTGGAGGGGTAATATTACACTATTCTCATCCAGCCAAAGATACGATCATGTTGATTGTTGAAGTTATTCATTTTATTATTGATAGTAAGTAGGTCTCCTCAAAGATCAGTTTCGTTATCAAAACCATTGCCTCTCTGAAGAAACGATGATAAGAGATGGTCATGTTAGATCTGTAGGGTGAGAGGTACCTACCTAGCTCTTCCATAGCATGTCCTGTATTCTTCGTTATTCTCCTTAATAACATCTACGGAACAAAAGAAATGTTTTGGGAAACAAAACTGTTATAAAATGTCTTTACATTTGCAACTGATGAATTTTTAACCTAAATTAATAACTTTAGGGCTTCCCTGGTGGTGCAATGGTTAAGAATCCGCCTGCCAATGCCGGGGACATGGGTTCAAGCCCTGGTCCGGGAAGATCCCACATGCTGTGGAGCAATTAAGCCCATGCTCCACAACTACTGAGCCTGCGTGCCACAACGACTGAAGCCCGTGTGCCAAGAGCCTGTACTCCGCAACAAGAGAAGCCACTGCGATGAGAAGCCTGCGCACTGCAACGAAGAGTAGCCCCCACTCACTGCAACTAGGGAAAGCCTGCAAGCAGCAATGTAGACCCAATGCAGCCAAAAATAAATAAATAAACTGAATTAAAAAAATAACTTTAAAGAAAAATATGATGGGGAACTTTTCAGGAATTAGAATTGAATTTTGTGCAATGAATTTTATTTTACTCTAGCAAGAGTGGTGGAGAGGATAAGAAGCGGCATTACCTAGGCTAATTTTGAGAAGCCTAAAGGTAAGTCATATATTTTTTCTTAAAGTAACTTACTTTAGGATATTATTGATTCTGAAAACTGCAGGCATGCTAGTACTCTCCCATTCAATTTTTGATAGCCTCCAAATTTCGGAAACAGGTGTGGCTTTCAACCTTAAATGAGATAGAAGTTTTAACCAAACTATGTGGGAGCAGAAATGAGGACTGAAACTGGCCAATGTCTTAGAGATTCAAGTCCTTCTGTATTTTCTACTGTGTATCCTCAATATGAGTGGTTATAAAGGTAATAATATGCAGCAAAATAGTTTTATAGTTACAGGTGGTGAAGAGAGAAAAGATACAGCTCTTTGTATTCAACTACATATTGAGTGTCAATGTTCTCAACTACAAAGCTTTGGACATATAGCATATAGAATATAGCATTCAGGGCTTCCCTGGTGGCGCAGCGGTTGAGAGTCCGCTTGCCGATGTAGGGGACACGGGTTCGTGCCCCGGTCCGGGAAGATCTCACATGCCGCGGAGCGGCTGGGCCCGTGAGCCATGGCCTCTGAGCCTGCACGTCCGGAGCCTGTGCCCCGCAACGGGAGAGGCCTCTCCCCACAGTGAGAGGCCCGCGTACCGCAAAAAAAAAAAAAAAAAAAAAAAAGACTATAGCATTCAAATGTTCTAAATTATCTTGAAAGGTGACTGCTTAATTCCACATAGCTGGCAAATTTGTGGGGACATATAATCTGCCTAATTAAGAAAATGAAAAATAAGGTCTAGAACTTAGGCCCTAGCATTCTCTTTGCTGTTTATTAGCTATGTGTGTGACTTTGGCATAATCATTTAACCTCTCTTGGCTTCATTTTTCTCATCTGTATAATGAAAGAATTAGATGTGATTTCCCTCTAAGTAAGTTATTGGTACTCCTTTCCATTTGCCATATCCCCATCCTTTACTTCTTTCATTATTTACTGTGGGAAAATCAGGGATATAGAGAAATAGAAGGAGCCTTTGGGAATTATGAGGAAGGTCCGTTGGCTCAACCCTGCCATCACTTATCGTCCTCCAATATTTCCTATTTAATGCATCTGTAGCCTGACAGATCCTGGAACTTGCATTGAGAGAAGCTGACCGCTGCACACAGGTTTCATGACAGCTCCACAAGGACAAAAGGATGTGCTCCAAGAGCCTCATAACTTGTTAATATGGCATAGACACTTCAGTAAGGAGCCTTTTGAGTAATCTAAATGTTGATCAGTTTCAGTTTTTACAGACAATTCTTAGCAAACCAGGAATCAAAGGTCATATATAGACAGAAGACATGATGGGTGAGGGAGACTGAGGGGTGAGGAACATAAACCATTTTCTTAGTATTTAAAGTTTTCCTCACCTGTTTAATCTGTTTAGAACTTGCAATCTTATCAATTATAGTCATTATGTCTGCTTCACCTTGGATATATCCTTTTAGTATAGCATACTTAAAGGACAGCTGATGACTCATCTTTTTATCTAATATCTGCAGCAACTTTGGTGTTACGAGCTAAAAAACAGGACCACTATTTAATATAAATTGTACAAATTATAGTTGATTTTATGTTGGTTAGTTTAAAATAGGTATTAATAAAAAATGACATGCTCTCAATGGTAACTATAGTAACTTGTCAAGATTCTTGGTTATTTTATTCATAGTATCTCTATAATTTCATGGCTAGAGCTATTTCCCCGTAACTAATAATATTAGATGTCTCTGTGAGGTTAAGACTTTATTCTTTACTTATTTCCCTTAGAGAGAATTGCATGCTATTTTCAACTGGTTTAAATTCTTGGAAAACAATGTGATTAATCTTCTGGGCTTAGGCCATAAAATGACCGTCTATAAAGTACTGTCACTTTTACCTGCTAAACCTCCCACTAAACTGTTCACTAGATGGTTCATTTGAGTGAGAGTCCACCACAACTATACTCCCTGTTTGGCCCCACAATTAACTTTTCATTGTTTCTTTGCTGAGGGTTTAAGTCCCCAGGTTATCTGTTACCCTTGTACAGTCTCCTAACTTCAGCAGAGTTGGCTGATCCCTAAGTCCATGCTCCATAATCTCCACACTCATATAGAAATAAATAACTACTCATTATACTTGTTATAGGAAGACATTAATTAGACAGTCAAAGGTCATTTTTGATGCTGTGATTTTATAATATTATGAGTTTATATAACACAGAATGTGTATTTTTCGGTTTCTTAATTTGTATGAATGTATACTATTTGCTTTGTCGCTACATGGTTTGTTTTGTTGATTTCCATCATTTATTTCAGGTATTCATAAGAATAAACATTACTTTGGAGTTTTCATGTGCTCTCTATTCAAAGGAGAAGCTGTGACGAGTATTTCTGTACTTTCATGTGCTAAACAAATTTCTAATATAACTTGGATATTCATAATATAATCTGTTATAAAATTTAATTTGTCAAAGGGATCTAAAATATAAACATCAGCCCAACAGAAAGTGGAAACCATAACACTAGTAAACTGATTTTAGTCCATATTTCATGAAGCAGTCAGGAGCAGTTCGAAACTGCATGATTTAATAGTTCTTTACCTTCAACATGCGTAGAACGCGAAGAAATCGAACAACTTTTATAAAGGCCACTGTTTGAATCAAATCAAAAGTATGATAATTAATGGAATTTGTCTCAATAAGCATTACATCTATGATGCCAATTAATGTAATTGTTAACTCAAATAGATTCCAGGCATGTAAAAAATATTCCTTCTTCATTGCTGCTATCTGTCGATTTAAAAAGAAATTATATTATCTTATTTGTTTTTACTACACCATTTTCCATAATAACTGAAACATTACTAGTTAGGTTTTTCTCTGATCTACCTTAAGATTCTACTTGTCTAAAATACTAGGAAGTGATCATATCAACTTGAAATTAAATGGTTAAAATATTGAAATATCTATTCCAAGAGATAAAATATTCAAAATACCTACTAACTTATTAATTCATTCTTTATTTATTTAAAAATTTTTTATTGAAAACCTACTATAACTAAGAGAGTAGGAGCGGTCAAAAATGATTGTGGAATCCAGCCTGGGAAATTAGGTTTCCAGGGGAATTTTGAAGCAAGAGTAGGTTTAGAGATGATACATTTGTTTTGAATATGCTGTTTGAGATGTTTGCACAGTATTTTATTGAAGAGATCCAGTCATCAGTTGTCTATATGATCTGAGGCTCGGAATAAAATCTGAGCTGGAGACATGAGTTTGGGAATCATTAGACTATGAATGGTAGTTGATGCCAGGGAAGTGGTTGAGATAGCCTGACCCATGAGGCCTTTTATTATTTAATTCACGTCTGTGTCTCCTGTCTCATTTTCCATATCCTCCTCACAAATTTAACATCTCTCCAATCTGCATCGTGACCAACCCATCCCTAAGCTCCTGTCATTAGGAATATTGTTCCTTGTATGTGTCACATTGTTGCTTCTAAGTTTTCCCTTGTTCTTGTTGTCCACTCACATACTCCCTACTTTGACTCCTATTCATTATTCAGAATTCAACTCAAGCATCTCCTTTCCTTAATAGCCTTCCTTCTCTAAACCTACTATTCTGTGTAAGGAACTCCATTTTTTTCCCATAGCACCCTGTGTAGGTCTCTATCATAAAACTTAAGATACTGATTTGTAAATTTGATTCATTTGTCTTTTTTAGCAGCCTGATCCCCCTACTCACTATGATTCAGAGACTGTAGGAGACAGACCTATTTACGCCAGGGAAAGCGTAAGCTCGATTACAAATTAAGAAACTGTCATGCTTGTTTGTAAACAGACTGTTGTGTGTTTAGTGGTAGAGAGTCATTTCCCTTGAGTCTGCTCACATTTGGCGGGGCTGAGGAAATTCAGTGTCTGAATCTAGGGAGCAGAAGACCAGATCCTGGTCTTGTGAGGTCCTGCTCAAGGCACCATTCAGCTACTGTAGATGTCTCATTTCCTTCTTATTGAAACAGAATATAGGTTAGATCATTCTCTTAGGAACTTGAAAGAACTGGTATCAACAGTAAGATTTTATCCAGATGCCCAGTATTTGGAAATGTGAAGGAGTTTTTTGGAGGTCAATAGAATACAGCCACAGGAGAGGAAGAGCTTGGTATAAAAGGATAGTGTAGGCTTCAAAGGAAGAGGGTTTGTTAAATATAAGGTTGTTAAAGAATGGTTAGAAATTCAGGTAATGGAAGCCTCCAGCACTCAGATATAGAAGAGTGATTACTCTTCCTCTGAGAAAGTTTCAAAAGATCCATTACTCTAACAGGTTGAGGAGTGTTTTGGGAAAAGTTTGAAAATACAAGAAGGAAAGTTTAAGGTAGAATTGTGTATTAGAAAGAACACAAACTTTGAGGGGTTGGATCCAAACTCTACTATCATTAGCTATGTGACCTTAAACAGCTTCTCAGAGACTCAGGTCCCTCATCTGTAAAATGCAAGTCATAATATATATCTACATTAAAGGGCTAACTTAAGGATTTGAAATGTTATAATTGCAATGATACCTGGTACCTTAGTGATCATTTATTATTGTTGTTATTAACATAATGAATTTTTAATAGGCATAGTACAAAGGGGGCAGAACTGAACTTGTGTAGAAAAGACAACAAAGAAAATAAGTGAAGGCAAGCTTGTAAATCGGGCAGTGACAATGAATCCTGAGTTAAATAGAAGGGAGAGACAAGAACAGAGTTGCACATTTGGGAGTACCCTCTTAGCTATGAAGTGTAGCGAAGTCTCTGCAGTCCTTTTCTGCTCTCTTAAGTGGACCTGACTGAAGGAGCTATGGCTATGCACAGTTGTGACAGAAGCTTAAACTTGGCAAAGTACAAAGACCACAGAGCTGGAGGGATCATTTCCTCTCATTTAGGCCAACCCTGATATCTTACAGAAGAAGAAACTAAGGTTGGGAAAAGTTTAGTGACTTGGTGAACAGCTAACTGTCTGTCAGAGAAAACCAAAACCAGAGCCAAGTCTGCTGCATCCCAGCTCGGTGTTCTTTCCACTATAGTACATATTAAGTGATTTTAGGGAATCCTTTACTCACACTCACCCTGGTACTAACCCTAACCCTAATTGCTTTATTTCTTCTTAATTAGGTGACATCTCCTATGGTCGTTCCAACTAATTGGAATTTATTACATACAATGTGATTGAATGTGAAGCCATTCCCCTCTCCCCACCAATCACAGCTCTGCAGTAGCATTTTAATTTTCCAGTAACGATTCGAGATTTCATCCACTTTGTTTGAATATCATATATAATTCTTCTATTTAAATCGTCTGGCTAAAAATATTTTATATTACAACTTGATCCATATGACACAATACTATTATCAGTTTGTGGACCCATCGATACATTTCCATCATTTAACAGCTACCTTTATACTGGATTTAACAAATCAAATTATGAAATGTTTTTCAAGTATAAATGAATTTCTATCAATCTACTTATCCATCTGTTTATCTATCTAGTATAAAAACAATAAAATGGGACTTCCCTAGTGGCGCAGTGGTTAAGAATCCACCTGCCAATTCAGGGGACACGGGTTCAAGCCCTGGTCCGGGAAGGTCCCACATGCCGTGGAGCAACTAAGCCCATGTGCCACAACACTGAGCCCACATGCCACAAGTACTGAAGCCTGCACACCTAGAGCCTGTGCTCTGCAACAAGAGAAGCCACTGCAATGAGAAGGCCTCGCACTGCAACGAAGAGTAGCCCCGGCGTGCCACAACTAGAGAAAGCCGGTGCGCAGCAACAAAGACCCAAAGCAGCCAAAAATAAGGAAAGAAAGAAAGAAAGAAAGAAAGAAAGAAAGAAAGAAAAAATCTTCCATTAAAAAAAAAATAATAAAATGAACATCCAGGTGCTCACCTCTCTGCTAAGTTAAAGAACTTTGCCAATACCTTTTTAACTCACTCTGCATCTCTTTGACACACACTAATTAAAAATTTGCAAATACAAAATCAATCCTTAAAGTATGAATATTTTCTACTGTCACCCTAAAATCACCTTTAAAAAATAAATTTGTTTGAGGAGTGAGGGAGAATTTTATACACTCCTTTGGAAAACTGTCTGTAGCTAGTGTTGAAAAATGAAATTAGGAAATCTCCCTGTTAGACATATCACACACACACACACAAACACACACACAAAATCACATTTTAGCTTACCTTAAGTAGTGCCTCCGTGATATAAAATGCAAGAAAAGAGTAGTTAGCATATGCTAATTCAAGCTCATAGATATCGTTTAACACAGATATCCAAGAAATTATAATAGGAAATATATTCATTAGTATCACAAGATATCCGACATACTCAAATTCATCAGTAAATACTATTTTATGACATACACGAAGAAAGCAATGGCTGTAAAAAAAAAAGATAGTTTTATCTGATAAAATAATTACACTGAATTAATTTCAATATATGCTCAGTTCTGTCCTAATCATCAACAGCTACAAAGCCCAGCTTAATTCTCAGAAGTAACTGTCAATACCATACACTTTCTGGCATCCTACTTCATATACTTTCCTTTAATTTCTTCCTCTGCTAAATATCTTCAGGCTGGTTTCCCCTCTTTCTCACTTTCCTCACCTCTCATTCATTTTTACTTATACTTTTAGTAGAAATACTTCAGATCATAAGACAGGGATAATTCAAATTGGAAATATTAAAAAAAAAACAAAGCAAATCTCTCCCACCTTCTAATAATTTCACTTCTCAGAGATGGCTACTATTACCAGTTTGAATATTTTTCCAATATTTTTGTTTATATAATCATATTTATAAATACAAAAGGAATTATATCATACATATTGTTCTATAACCTGTTTTTTCTCTTAGCAATGGATCATGAGCATTTTTCCTTGTCAAGGCATATAATCTGGAACAAATCCCAGCATGTGTCGTAGTGGAACAGGTTAGGTCATATTTTATCAAAAACTTTAAATTAACATACATGCTTTGAAAAATTATTTTTATACTGAGTATGCTAGACAGAATTGTGGGTGAGAGGAATTACTTAATGTATTTTTAATTTTATTTTTAAATTATTCAACTAGTATAATAATACATTATTATTGCTAAAACTCAAATGAAATTATTAATCAATTATTGATTGAAGAGTGGGTAAGTGCTGGATTATTTCTCTATTCTTAGAGGTAGATCCGTGTTACGCAGGACCTGAAATTTTTACAATTTGGACCCCTGTTTAAGGAAAAGAAGATGAAATTATGAATACATATATGATGCTGTCATCAAATTGCAAAAATCCTCCAAGGCCTCAGGCAGTGCCAGTGTGAGGGAGGAGCCATAGAGTGTAAGCTTTGTTAAGTTTATGGTAACACTGCCTTTGCCCTTCTCAGCCCTCTCTCCAGACTGTTTTCCTTTTCTATTTTTTTAAAAATTCAGCCATATTGAGGTATAACTGGCATAAAAAATTGTAGATATTGAAAGTGTACATCATATATACATGTATATATACAATACAATGTATATACATATACATTGTGACAGGATTCCCCCCATCTAGTTGATTAACACACCCATCACCTCACATAACTCTTTTTTGGGGGTGTGACCATTTAAGTTCTACTCTCTAGCAAATTTCAGTTATAAAGTACAGTGTTCTCAATTATAGTCACCATGTCTTACATTAGATCTTCAGGCATTATTCACTTTATAGCTGAAAGTTTGTAACCTTCTACCAATCCCTATTTCCACAAACCCTCAGCTCTGGTTTCTACTCTCTGTTTCTATGAGTTAACTATTTTTTTTTAATGAATGAATTAATTTATTTATTTTTGGCTGTGTTGGGTCTTTGTTGCTGTGCACAGGCTTTCTCTAGTTGTGGCGAGGAGGGGTTACTCTTTGTTGCGGTGCACGGGCTTCTTATTGTGGTGGCTTCTCTTGTTGTGGAGCATGAGGTCTAGGCACGCAGGCTTCAGTAGTTGCAGCACGCAGGCTCAGTAGTTGTGGCACACGGGCTTAGTTGCTCCACAGCATGTGGGATCTTCCTGGACCACGGTTTGAACCCATGTCCCCTGCACTGGCAGACGGATTCTTAACCACTGCACCACCAGGGAAGTCCCTATGAGTTGACTTTTTAAAATCTATTATTTTATTTCATTTTTTTCATTTTACTTATTTTTAGAGTTAACATATAAGTGATACCATGCAGTATTTGTCTTTCTCAGTCTGGTTTATACTTAGCATAATGCTCTCAAGATCCAACCATGTTGTCACAAATGCAGGAATTCCTTCTTTCTCATGGTTGAATAATACTCCATTGTATTTTCTTTATCCATTCATCCATTGATGGACACTTACGTTATTTTTGTATATTAACTATTGTGAATAATGCTACTGTGAAATGGGAGTGCAAATATCTCTTTGATATCTTGTTTTTATTTCTTTTGGATATATACTCGGAAGTGGGATTGCTAGATCATGTGGTAGTTCCATTTTTAATTTTTTGAGGAGTCTCCATAGTGTTTTCCACAGTGGCTGCATCAATTTAAGAGATAAGAGAATGTGAAATGAACAAAGAACTATATAAAGTAGCAAGAAAACAATTATCAAATGGCAATAGTAAATCCATACCTATCTACTGATGATTTTCAGTAGTGGTATGCTTAGATTCCTTTCTCTTTATCTTTTGTGTATCTACTATTGTTTTCTGCTTTGTGGTTACCATGAGGTTTACATAAAACATGTTTATATTTATAACAGTCTATTTTAAGATAAACTTAACTTTGAATACATACTAAAATCTTTACATTTTTACTCCTCCTCTCCACATTTTATGTTTTTGATGTTACAATTTACATCTTTTTACCTTATGTATCCATTAACAAATTATTGTAGTTATTTTTAGTACTTCTGTCTTTTAACCTTCATACTAGATTTATAAGTGACTTACTCACCATTATTACAACATTAGAGTACTCTGAATTTTACTATATATTTATTTACTTATGAAATTTATACTTTGATATGTTTTCCTGTTATTAAAAAATTCCCGTTCATTTTACCTTGAAAGGGACTTTAGCCCATTTTAACATTTCTTGTAAGGCTGGTCTTGAGGGTGCTGAATTCCTCAGCTTTTTCTTGCCTGGAAAAGCTCATTATCTCTTCTTCAATTCTGAACAGTTTTGTTGGGTAGGGAATTCTTGGTTGGTAGTTTTTTCTTTTTTTATTCTTTCAGTACTTTGAGTATATCATGCTATTCTCTTCTGACCTACAAAGCTTCTGCTGAAAAATATGCTGATAGCCTTATTGGTGTGTGTGTGTCCCTTGTATATAACAAATTGTTTTTCTCTTGCTGCCTTTAATATTCTCTCCTTGTCTTTAACTTTTGACAATTTAATTACCTAATGTGTCTTGGTGTGGGTCTCTTTGGATTAATCATATTTGGAAATTACTGAGTTTCCTGGATCTGGATGTCTGTTTCTTTCCCTATGTAAAGAAAGTTTCCTGCCATTAGTTTTTTGAATAAGTTTGCTGCCCCTTTCTTTCTCTCTTCTTCTGGGACCCCTATAATGTAAATACTGGTCCACCTGATGGTGTCCCATGAGTCATTTAAGCTATCTTCACTCTTTTTCATTCTTTTTTTTCCTCCTCTGATTGGATGAATTCTGCTGCCTTGTCTTTGAGTTTGCTTATCCTTTTTTCTGCTTGATTTCGTCTGCTGTTAAACCCCTCTATTGAATGTTTCAGCTCAGTTATTCTTCAGCTCTGTGATTTCTGTTTGGGACATTTTTATATTGTTTATCTCTTTGTTAAATTTTTCCCTTTGTTTATACATTCTTCTTCTGACCCTCGTGAGCATCTTTGATCTCTCTAACAGATAAATCACTCTAATAGATCTCTTTAAGAGATAAATCACTTATCTAAATTTCATTAAGGTGTTTCTGGAGTTTTATTCTTTTTTTTGTTTGGAACATATTCCTCTCTTTCTTCATTTTCCTTCATGCTCTGTGTTGGTTTCTGCATATTAGATAAAACAGCCACCTCTTTCAGTTTTGATGGACTGGTCTTGTGTAGATAAACCTTATCATTCAGCCTATCCTGAGCTCTTGGTTGTCTCTCAGACCTTTGTGATTGTCCAAGCTGCCTTATTTGCTCTTAGTGGCTCCCAGTAGTTGAGGATGTGCCAAGACCTGTTTGTGTCCCATTGTGGAGAGTATCATTCATCACCTAGAGGCAAGCTGATTGGAAACTGGACTCCTCAGGTAGCAGCTTTTGAGGTATGCAAATAGACTTCTTTCAGGGAAAGACTGGGAGATGGGTGTTTCTATCTGCTCCATCTGCACTGAATCCTGGAGGTGTAGTCCATTAAGAAGTGTTTCTTTGTTTGCTACAGTCCTGTGGGTCCTAAAATACAAGCCCCCTTGGCCACTAGAGCCAGGCAATCAAGAGGTGTGTCCTTTGTGTGGCAGCCACAAAATCCAGGGTGCCAAATTTTACACAAGCTCCTTCCAAGGAGACAACATCCTCATGAGCCCATTAAGAACTGTTTCTTTGTCTGCTCTAGTCTTGTGTATTTTGTGGTTATAAGCCTCATTAGATTTCAGAACTAGGTATTTTGGGGGCCCATCCCCTAGGGTGAAGTCTTAAAAGTTGGGGTACTAGATATTGGCTCAAGCCCTTTGCTTCTTGGGAGAGACTGGGAGCTGTGTGTTCCCTTCCAATTGTATGTCTGTGCTAGGGGGTGAGTTTTATGGTGAAAGTGTGTCTCAGCCTTTCCTACCTGTTTCAAAGTAGGTATTTTCTCATTAGCTTGATGTGTAGGAGTTGCTCAGATAGTTTCTGGATTTCTTTCAAGGAGAACTCATCCATGTTTAGCTGTAGGTTTGGTGTGTCCATGGAAGGAAATGAGTTCAGGAGTCTCAATGCCACCATCTTGGTTGAGAGAACAGACTGCTTTTTAAAATTTCTTCCAGCAATAAAATCACATCTGGCACAGCATTACACTTGAGGTTACCTTTTGCTTAAATTGATAATTGACTATAATCTGATTTGTTTATGTCAGATAGATAAATTAAAGGGGATATGATGGGAATTACTTACAATTCCTTTAAATCTTTAATGTTGGCGTTAGTTTTTAAACTCCTCCTGGAATGCTATATTGCTTCTCATTACTATTTTGGCCAAGGGTTCCACTTGGCCATTTCTGCCATGATTCTTACAATATAGGTCAACAAGGCGATGTTTGTGTTCAGCTAGACACTGAGTATATTCATCCCAATTATACACTTAGGGACTTAGGGAAATAACCACACAGTGGACCTGGTGGACTTCTATGAGACAGACTGGGTCAGAAACTCCATAAATTATCAGGCCTAAAAGCTCCCAGTTTAACTTGAGGAACACAATAGTATTTCAAGCCTTTGATATCAGTATCATTTAAAATGCCATAACCCAAAGTCCTAACAGAGTCTGAGTATTTTCTTTTCCCAATGCACAGGAACTCTGGTAAAATGATTAAATGTCCATTTGAGAGAAGATTGAGGAAATATTTATCCTACATATTTGTGGTGCTTCAGTTCTTTCTCAAGGACTCTGGTTCTGAGAATTGACTTAGCTATCTTGCAGTAATTGACTTCATCCCTTTGCTCAACAGCTCTCCCTTTTTATCTTTAGAAAAGTCAAGTAATAACATAGTTAATTGTTTGTCTATATTGTCTTTTAATATACAATATTTGTTACCCATCCTTAGGTCAAACACTCTGACTGCTACTCCAGGTTTGCTGTCCACAAAATAAAGTATGCCCACCTTGCCTCTGACATTTAAGTGTTGCCATCTGTCTTCTGCCATTCCCATTTCCTTTTGATACTAGAGAGGCCAGTTCCACAGCAGACTTAATGATGGTTAACCATGTCCTGCAGAGGACATCTATCATTGAGTTTCTCACTGTTGCCTTGGTGAAGGGAAATATCCTCTGTTCTTTCGCAGGGAACAAGATCATGAGGTTGGTTCTTCATTCTAATATAATAAATCTGGTTAAATATTCCAATTTTATCATCTGCACTTCATTTATTGTAGGTTATTGGCCTGGTCAAGCTTCAAAGAACCATCTCAGGAATATAATAGCACCAGCTCCAAGTGTCCTAGATAGAATGTTGAATCCTGAATTATCATGGATAAGACCTCTGTGCCAATAAATTTCTCCCCAATCTGGCCTTATGTTGCAGCCCTCTGGTCCCATATCCTCAAGACCCATCCCCTTATATGTTCTACTAGTATTTGCTGATGTCAGGTCCTGTAATTCCGTCAGCTGACAAGTTGTAGTCTCCTGAAGCAGCCACTATATTTTTCCCTCCAACTGTGTTGAGACCTGACCTGGGTAATTACCTTGGAAGCAATGAAAAGGTGGTAGAAACTATTATATATATTTTTTCCATGTTATATAATTTATATATAAATTATATATTTTTTCATTTTCATTATATAAATCTTCTTTTGGTGATTGGCCTTGTTCATGTTTGTGATTCCATCACTTACTAACGTCAACATTTCATTAATACTTATAGTCCATATTGGATAATTTTAATAACTGAAGTCTTAGGGATATAAATCTGCCGTTATTTTTGCTGATTCACTCTCATGATTATTTGTTTCCTTGTGTCTTTGTTCATCTTTGATAGTGACTTCATCCACTGGTTAGAGAACTCAATTTTTATTTAGCACAATAATAAATGCTAACATTTAAGTGCTTACTTAGTGCTAGTCTCTGGACTAAGTGCTTCTACACACACTATTTATGTAATCTTTACAACAATCCCATAATGTAGGCAGAGGTGAACCCAACTAGCATATACTAGTACCTACTATATGCCAGTTATTTTGCCAAATGCTTTACATATATCAGTCTCCAGAATATGACATCGATATTACTTTATCCGTTTTTCAAATGAGAAAACTGAGACCTGTAAAACTTATCCAGCTAATAAATGATAAAGACTAGGATTCTAAACTAAGCCATCTGACTCCAGAATCTGTACTACCTACTCTGAGATGAGTGATACATAAGAGACAGCCTAAAATGTAGACGACTATAAATCCTAGTTTTTCAAATCTCCATTTCTTTGTTACATCAACAGAAGTAAGTACTTAGAAAGTTGTAGCCTAAGTCACTATTGAAGGTTTTAAAAGAACCATAGTACAGAAATATCCATTTGGTATTTACTGATACTCCTATTGAGAAGAGGGAGACCTCTCTTGAATCTAAGAAAAGAAATAAAAGACATCCCAGTTGGAAAGGAAAAAGTAAAATTATCTCTATCCCTAGGTGATATGCTCTTAAATACAGAAAGTCCTAGAGAATTCACAAAAAACAACTAGAGCTAATAAATGAATCCAGCAAAGCTTCAAGATACAAGATCAATACACAGAAATATCTTGTATTTCTATACACTAGAAATAAACACTACAAAAATGAAATCAGGAGCACAATTTTATTTGAAATAGCATAAAAGTATTTAGGATTAAATTTTACCAAAGACATGTACACTGAAAACTTTAAGACTTTCCTAACAGGAATTAAAGATCTAAATAAATGAAAAGACATCCCACGTTCATGAATCAGAAAGTTTAATATTTTAAGATGGTAATACTACTCAAAGCAATTTACAAACTAAATGTAATCCCTAAGAAAATCTCAATGACATTTTTTATGTGCATAAATAGACAAGCTAATCCTAAAATTCATATGGAATTGCAAGGAACCCTGAATAGCTATACCAATCTTGAACAAGAAAACAAAGTGGATGGACTCACATTTCCTGATTTAATAATTATCTAGCAGATGTGGAAAACAATTGGTGTTTCCTCAAGAAATTAAATAAATTAATTAAATTAAATAAATGTTATTTTCATATGATCCAGCAGTTTTACTCCTAGGTGCATACCCAAAAGATGGAAAGCAGAAATTCAAACAAATACATGTACATAAATGTTCATAGCAGCACTGTTTACAATAACCAAAAGCTGAGAACAACTCAAATACTCATCAACCGTTGAATGGATAAAGAAAATACAGCACGTCTGTACAATGGACTATTATTCAGCCATTAGAAGAAATAAAGTATTCATACATGCTACAAAGTAGATGAACCTTATGCTACAGATACATGCTACAATGTGGAAGAAACATTATGCTGAGTGAAAGAAGCCAGAAACCGACTTACTTCACCCTGTATGACAGACTCTAGGTCCATCCACCTCACTACAAATAACTCAATTTCGTTTCCTTTTATGGCTGAGTAATATTTCATTGTATATATGTGCCACATCTTCTTTATCCATTCATCTGTCAATGGACACTTAGGTTGCTTCCAGGGTGGGATAGGGAGGGTGGGAGGGAGGGAGACGCAAGAGGGAAGAGATATGGGGATATATGTATATGTATAGCTGATTCACTTCTTTATAAAGCAGAAACTAACGCACCATTGTAAAGCAATTATACTCCAATAAAGATGTTAAAAAAAAGAATCCATAAACCGAAGGCTATATGTTATATGATTCTATCTATATAATACATTTGGAATAGGTAAATTCATAGAGACAGAAAGCAGACTAGTGCTATCCAGGAGCTGGGGGGGAAGAGAGAATGGGGAGTGACTGCTTAATGGGTACTGGATTTACATTTGGGGCAATGAAAATGCTGTGGAATTTGACAGAGGAGTTGGTTGCCCAACGTGAATATACTAAATAACCCTGAATGGTACACTTAAAAATGGTTAATGTTTAATCTTGTATGAAATTTACCTCTATAATAAAAGTTATTACACTATATCTTTTTTTCTTTAAGTAACTTTTTGTATGTATATAAGTAATTTCGTTGTAAACCACCTCAAAATATTTTACAAAGTATTCAGGATATAAATTTTTAAAAATAAATAAAAGGAAATTTCAAATGATTATAATAACATTTCTAGTAAGGTTTAAAAGCACTTACCTTGATGGGATCCCTTTTTCCTTTTTCGTATTATACACCCAGTTGAGCAATACTTTTCTAGTAAAGACAAGAATTTTTTTGCTTTCAGAATAATTCTTTATTGTCTCTGCACTCATATATCTAAAAAAAAGAAAAAAGAAGAAGAACCTTTAAATATGCTTTAAAATTTTTGAGATAAGTTTAATGCAGTATTGTCAGGAGGCAGGAAAACTATTTTGTCCAGTGACGACAGGAAATGAGACACTTTCATGGGCATAGGTCCAAGTCATGAAGATGTAGATGAAGGTGGATATATAATTATGAAGTTAGATTGTGGGACTCATCATTAAACAAAGAGTAAAAAAAAAAAAAAAATGGAGATAAATGTTTCAAAATAGAGAAGTCAAGTTTCAGGGAGAGAAAGCATACCATGATTCAAATATTTGGGATTCAAATATATGTGGGTTTTTGTGTTTGATCCTCCATTATCTGGGTGGCAGTGAACAAATTACCTCATTAACCTGTTTGCTCTCAGAATGGAAGTAAAAATACTTATGTCAGCCTGGGAAACTTAAATGAGAAAGCATATATGAGGCATCCAGCCCAACTCACACATTCACCCATCTCTTTTCTTGCACCTTCTGGGCAAGTAATCAGGGAGTTTATGGGGAAAATACAAGTGGAGAAGTGAAAGAGTAAAAATGGTTACTTGGAGAAGTTGGTGCTCATAAACCGCCAAAAGACATTTGCCCCAGGTTGCCTGTAGGTTTCTTCTGGGTTTTCTGTTGAGGCAGTTCAGATCTATATGTTATCATTTGGTCTTGCTCAGCAAATTCCCTTGGTTTCAGGAGGAACTTACCTGCTGCTGACCAGATACTTACATTGTCTTCATCAGAAGGAGGATGGGGCTCCATCCCTGGATCTGAGGCCCTACCTTAAAATGCAGCTTAATGGAAAGGCATTGGTGACTGAAGTACAAAGGTGGACCTTGTTCTTCCTATGGATTATGATGTTCTCAGCCTAAAATTTGGGCAATTTCTCTGTTACAGGGATACTGATATAATTAAAAAGAAGGAAGTTATTCCGTTCTCTGTGATTCAATATAATCATGCGGTAATTACATGGAAAATCATGAATGTATATATGACTTGATTCATTTCTGATTTTTAAAATATTTGATTGAGCACCTTTTATGCTTGATAAATGCATGGGATAAACCATTAATACTGGTCTCTGCCCTCAAGAATCCAGAAGACTAGTGGAGTAAAACATGCAAACAACAGTTGCAGTTAAGTGTAGTAAGCGTTCTGCAGAGACAATAAGAGGACACTCTGGACACACAAAGGAGGGTGTTGAATATAGTCTTGGGGAATCAGGAAACCTTCCTGAAGGAATTAACGTCTAAGCTAAGATTTGATCATTTCACAAGTTCCTATGAATCCTAAAATTCTGTGATATCAATGTGTGTGATATTTTACAGGCCAAATTATTGTGTTTTTCAGGCTCCTGAGTTCCTATTTTATATCAACATGTTCACTGTTTAGACCTGATTTAGGAAAAGAGTATGATCTCTCTAACTGGATAGTGAGGTAGGATAGCTTTGAACCCGTGCTCTGTAATTCATTAGTTAAATAACCCTGGGTAAATTATTTAATCTCTCTGTGCCCCACTTTCCCCATCTGCAAAATAAAGATAATAATAGCACTTATAGGATTTTTATGACATTGAATGGGTAATACATGTAATATGTTTAAAACTGTATCTGACACAAGACAATAAATATAAGCTCTATTCAAAGTATTGCTTCTTAGGCAATTACGCAGGCACTTAGCACAGGTCCTGGTACCTCTATTTAACCCCCTACTGTTTTTATCTTTAGACTTGTTTTCTTGCCACAGGGTACCCCAACAGGTGGGGCTATGGATAGGAATGATCAGCAGATGGTGAAATCAACTGCAAAGCAACACAGCAAAGCAGTTATCACTGAACACAAGTGTAATTAAGAGAAAGTTCTCTGATATGAACACCATTTCACTGACCTTGATATTCCCCAGTGCTGGCATATAGTTTTGCACACATTAGTATTCAATATTTATCTCTTGCATGTTATAAATGAAAATGTAATAAATGTTTCAAAATTTGCCTTTGTTGCCCACTACGAGTCCTTTCACACCTTAACCCCATTTACTCTGGGTCCTCAGAGGCATATGTTGCTTCTGCCTTCGTGGATTTTAAGAGGAAAAATCAAGGTGGTGGGCTGAATTGCTCTATATAGGTACTGTTTTATATGTATTCTACATATGTTAACCTCTCCTGGACAATGCAGTGATACTACTTTTCAGCATGCCATTTGTTCATTCATTTAAAAACTTCCACTGTACATGGTGCATCTGTCTTTAAAGTATGAATCATATTGTTTTAAATTGATCACATCGGCCCAGCCTTCTCCCTCTACTTCACTAACATCGCTCAGGTCCCCTAAGCATTTGAGGGCCCTAGAGCAAAAGGGCAGGTGGAGGACTTGCACCATATATGGAAAGATAATGTCATAATGATTTACATGGCTAGGCTTGAAATTAAAACTCTTAGACTCTTTGAAAATCTGTACTCACACTGCAGTGAGAGCATGCTGTAGTGTCTGGCTGTTTCTCTTCCCACACACAGCTTTATCTCTCACTGTACCTCAAGCCGGTGCATGTGAGTGGACACCAGGCTGGCACATGTCTTAGGTTTTGAGGGGTGCACACCAAGGGCCCAGTTTGCTTGTAAGATCATGACATAAGGGAAAAGGCCCAAGTGATCCTAGAAATAAGCTTAGGACCACTTGAGCAGGAAATTTTGGTGTCCGCAGTACCAGAAGTGAGATCTAGAACAAGAAGGTATGTCTGGGTTTTGGGTGGTCACTGTCGCAACTGCATTGCAGTTTAACTCATCCTCTGCCTAATCATACATCCTTCATCCTTCCACTCCACAGGGGATGATCTTAGGGTACTCCCTAACATGCTGACTTTGAGGAACTCATTGTCGACTCTGGAGGCTTGCATCTAAGGAAATCATTATGAGTATATCAGGAGAGGTTGTGCATTGGGAAGATGTGCCTGGAAGAACTAAGGAAGTCTTTGACCTCAGTGAGGTATCTGAGTAGCCTAGAAGGAGGAGTGGCTTACCACAGCTTAGCTTTGCAGGGGTGGGCAAAAGGAGAAAGGGAAGAGCATCTCAGTCAGAAGCAGCAGCTGGTTCAAATGCACAGAGGTGTGAATGAGTGGAGCAAGTTTGGGAAACTGGAAGCAGGTGATTTGGCCTGGTTGTGGGGTGGAGAGCAGGCAGTGGCTTGCACGCATAATACTGGATGATCTCAAGTTACCGGACAAAAGCGGGAAACTCATTTGCACAATTTCCTAAATGCAGTGGCTTAGGCTGGAAGCTTTCTCCTGAAAATGTACTTACTCTCCTTTCTCACCAAAGCTTCCTGCTGCACCTACCAGCACCTGGACTGCACTCTGGGACAGAGTCTCATTCCTGTATTGTCTCTGGTAGCTTGCCTAAAAGAAATGTTGAATCAAATCATTCTATAATATGGGTAACAGGGACAATATATTATTTTCTTTATGGAAAAATAATCTGTGAGAAAGAAGTCAAAATCCCCAAATAATCTGGTATCTTTATATAAAAAAAGTTTTTTCTCCTATGGAGTCCAGACCATGAGGTCAATGCAGAAGGTAGGTCTGAGTTTTGGGTGGAATGAAAATGGTTATGCAGGAAACTAGGTTCCTCTAGATGTTAATTAGGTTTTCAAAAATAAGTGGAGTTCTGTGGCCAAATAAGTGTGGGAACTGTTGCAAACTATCCCCATCTTAAAAGTTTATAATGCATATTAGAATATTAAAAACTCTGAGAAATTCTACAGTAAGGAATTCTGATTTATAGCTTTATTTAATTCCACTTCCCCCAATATTTTGACAACAGAACTCTCTTGTCTCCAATCGATTCCCAGCATGAAATGAGCTGCTCCTGTGGTGCAGAACACAGACATTCATTCATTCAATCCATATACTGAGAGCCCACTCGACTTCTGTGTGCTGAACATTGTTGAGAATCAACTTCCTAAATTGGGATGTGTGATATGACTAAAGATTCCTGGTTCCATAGAAGACACTCTGTCTGCACAATTATTTACAGACATTGAAACATGGTTTTGCTTTGGGGGATCCTAGAAAGGGACAGAACTAAATTTAAGGAAGAATGGTCAAAAGGTTATTTGTCAGTAATGAAAGGAATTCTATAGAGTATCATTTTCTCCTTAAACTTCATTAAAATATTTGCAAAATAATGTAGCATTAAAATATTTTCAGTATCCTCAAAGATAAACACTGTAGTTTGTGGGGAAAATAAGAAAGCTGAAAGTCATATGGAGCTCACGAAAGCTTAGTGACATAAGTGACAAAGCAGTTAGATACTAGAAAAATGTTAACTCTTAAGTGATCCTTCATACCAAAATGTAAGAAGAATTTAGAGAATGGTTGATTCCTAACAATAACTGCCATCTCTGAGCTCTCTGTTATACTATTGAATTAACATAATTATGTTTTACAGAAAATTATTTAATTCTTGCAACAGCTTTATGAGGAAGGTATACGAATCTGCATAGATGAGAAAGATGAGCCTCCTCAGGGAGTTGAGCAGTTTTCTCAAGATCACATTGGAAACTCAGTTCTTTCTGAATTTAAAGCCTGCCTCTCTTTTCCCCCATTATGTTGTGCTGCTCTCCTGTGCCACTGTCTTACCATGCTGTGCTTCCTCTTCTTTCTTTTTTTAATTAGTTAATTAATTTATTTGTCTTCTCTGGGTCTTAGTTGCCGCACACAGAATCATCGTTGCCTTGTGTGGGTTCTTCCTTGTGGCATGTGGGATCTTTAGTTGCGGCATGCATGCGGGATCTAGTTCCCTGACCAGGGATCAAACCTGGGACCCCTGCATCGGGAGCGTGGAGTCTTAACCACTGGACCACCAGGGAAGTCCCCCTCTTCTAACATACAGTAGTGGAGGAGATATTGCTCCCGTTAACAAGAGCTGGCTGAGATTTAAATAAAAACTCTCAGAGCTTTGAAAACTGCAATAACCAATTAATACTGTTGGGAACAGTGAACATTAGTATTGAGATTGCAGAAATCAAATCAACAAGCTAAGATACACATGAAAATATGTCTAGAACAAAGAAAGACTAAAAATATATGAGGTGAGATGAAGATCTGGAGAATAGAACAGAGAGATCCAATATACTTTGAAAAATAGGATTTCTGGATTAAGACCTAACACACAGCACAAAATCAATGAAGATATAATAGTAGAAAAAAAAAGTTTAAGACAATAAATCAAAAAGGTACAGGAAGTATATATTGCAGAAAACAGGCTATCATGAGTGGAAGGAATCTGAGAGGTCATTCAGGTAGCATAATTTCCCCTTTTACAGATGGGGAGAATAATAACTTAAAAGAATATGTTCTGAGTCACATATCATATTAATAATAAAAGCAAGACTCAAAATGGAGTCTCCTGCATTGATTTTAAGGGTTCCTGAATACTATATTTTCCTGAAATAAATTAAAAATCTGGAAGTGACTCAAAGACATGATCTCATAAAATCTGCTGGTGGAACAAAGCATGATATGGGCATAAGTTCACCCTTCATGGCACTGCCTCAATTGCTTAAAGAAGTTATTTGGGTCCTTGGAAAGCTGTCTTTGAGACTCAGCTTGTCTGCCAGGACTACTGCTGAGGAGGGAATAATCATATCCTAAAGATCTTCCATTTCCCAAGTTAGACTGAGCAAGCAGAATCCTATATGCATGGAACAGAAGAGAAATGCATGACAGTTCCACAGGCAGTGAGGAAGGCCCAACATGAACATTTTGAGAGGATGAGTCATGGCAACTGGTCAAGATTCTGACCTGGATAGAAAATGGTAACTGGGCTGTTAGCATTTCCTCACAGAGTCCTATATGCTGCTGTGCTACAGAATTTCTTTAATTTTTACCCAAGATTTGATATGAAAACATACTAACCTATACCTGCAGTTACTAGTGGACTTGGTGGTATTCTTTCGGGAAAAACTGGTTCGGTCCAGAGATAGGCAGTGTCATGGAACTGACTGCATAATGCATCTGGTGGTAGAGCTCAGCTGTAATTCCTGCCATTGGGATCTGTGAAATTCCAAGTTCCTCAAAATAAAACACCTTCTACTTAAACTAATTTGAGTGGATTTCTTTTTCTTTTTGTCCTTTTCTTTTTTCTCTTTGCACTCAAGCAGATTCCTAAGACAATGCCAAACTTCCCTTTGCCTTTGTAAGCAATCTATTAAGCTGTGCAGGTGAGAATAACCAAGATGTCTTAAGCAAGGGAGAAACTTTTCAGTATAATTTTAGCCAATAATTTAATTTTTTAAATTCAAATTTTTTTTAGTATAGTACTGGCACAAAAACAGACATGTAGATCAATGGGACAGGATAGAGACCCCAGAAATAAAACCATGCACCTATGGTCAATTAATCTATGACAAAGGAGGCAAGAATTTACAATGGAAAAAGACAGTCTCTTTAATAAGAGGTGCTGGGAAAGCTGTACAGCTACATGTAGGAGAATGAGATTACAACATTTTCTCACAACACAAACCAAAATAAATTCAGAATTAAAGACCTAAATGTAAGACTGGAAATCACAAAACTCCTAGAAGAAAACATAGGCAGAACACTCTTTGACATAAATCGTAGCAATATTTTTTGGGATCTGTCTCCTAAGGCAAAGGAAACAAAGCAAAAATGAACAAATGGGCCCTAATTAAACTTAGCAAAGGAGACCATTGACAAAATGAAAAGACAACCTACTGAATGGTAAAATAATATTTGCAAATGATATAAATGATAGGACAAAAATTTAAAAAGCGTATAATAAAATACTAACTATTTGTGCTGACAGGAGACGCCTCTTGGCCAGCTCCATTGCTTCAATATTAAGGGTCTCATCTATTTCCTTGTTACAGTGTATACATTTCACTTTTTGATGTTCTGCTTTTTCTTCTTGGCCCAACTAAATAAAACACAAATCAAAACCAAAAAATAATACATGAACATTAACATATTGTTTAGCATAAACCTCAAGCAATTCACATACCATTTTGGTTTAAAAAAGTATAGAAATTTTGCTAGATACAGAAAAATGTTCAGATGAGTTTTCTCATCGTTTGCACAGTCATCTAGAAGGTAACATAATTGCCAGTTTTGGGGGGAAGGAGTTATATCATATTTTTACCTTTGCATGGCATTGGTAAAAGTTTATAAAAGCTACTACATTGCTGATCACACTTTAAACCACTGGTTCTGAAAGTGTGGTTCCCCAGCACCAGCAGCATCACCTGGGTATTGTTAGAAATGCACATTCTCAAACCCCACCATAGACCTGCTGAATCAGAGACTGTGGGGAGATGGGACAGCAGTCTGTGTTTTTACAAACCCATTCCATGATTCTGCTACAGCTAAAGTGTGACAACCACTGCTTTAAACTAATCACTTAAGGTAGAATAAAAAGTGAACATGGCTGTTAGGAAATGGGTATATGGATAACTCCATTTTATAGATGAAAAAAGTTGAAGCTTAGATAAAATAAAAGGTTTATATAAAGATCACAAAGCATCTATTAAGTGATAAATCTAGGATATGAACCCAGATTTTCTGAGTCTAAAGCCAATGTTCTATCTATAACACTAGAATATCCCTCACGTCAGCATCATAAAGAGGAGGATGTAGTTGTTTAATTATCTGCCTTCTGAAACAGATCAAATACCAGAGTGGTGACCTCAACCCTGACTTTGCATTAGAATTAGCTGGGTAAATGGATTAAAAATATATATTCCTGGGACCCTCCTCAGACCATCTGCATCAGAATCTCCTGGGTAGAGGCTGGGAAATCAATCCGTATTTTTTAATAAGCTTTCCCAGTGATTCTGATGCAGCCAGATTAACAAAAGGCCACAATCAGATATTGGGAGCTACTATAAAAAATCCTTAGATTTGACTTGGTACTTTTCTTATCCAGAAATCCTGGCAATATTCCTGCAGACAGAAGGCTTGATTCTGAGCCCCAACCTGGAGCTTCAAGCACCTGTTAGAGAATTTAAAATGGAGTTTTAGAAATCCTATTTCATAGCAACCAATTATCTTATGTCTACAGTCATAGAAGTTGGCCCCTCATATTGTTTGATGCAGAAAAACATTGCAATGAAAATTGGACTTAATGTAGGAGATGGCAACCCAGAAGAAGCATTGAGCAGATACCAGGACAACTTTTATTATTTCTCCTTGTGGCATTCATGAGAGCTAATGAATTATGAACTCATATCTGAATTAGAAGTCTGACCATGGAGATTCTAAAGCATATCTCAGAAGCAGGAGGTGACATTTCACCACATCTAATCGTATGACACTGGCTTTGAATTCTATTTTATATTACAAAGTAATATATATATATATATATATATATATATATATGTATAATTTTTTTTTTTTTGCAGTACGCGGGCCTCTCACTGTTATGGCCTCTCGCGTTGCGGAGCACAGGCTCCGGACGCGCAGGCTCAGCGGCCATGGCTCACGGGCCCAGCCGCTTCACGGCATGTGGGATCCTCCCGGACCAGGGCACGAACCCGTGTACCGTGAATCAGCAGGCGGACTCTCAACCACTGCGCCACCAGGGAAGCCCTACGCTGTCTTTTAAAGGGAGCTCCAATACACTAGTCCTTCTTTTGAATTTACAATACATACTTGCTATACTCAAAGGGGTTGTCAGTTCTACTTTGCCCCATAGTGGTCACAAAAATCCCGAAGAATTGTGAATTAATATTTATAACATTTATACTTATTTAAGGGCAATCATATCCACTTTGAAGGAATAAACAAAAGATATTACTTGCTTACTGCATATGGGTTTTGCAGCATAATTGCTTTCTCAACCATGTTCCAATCTGCGTTAGCAAGATCTTTGTCAAATTTGAGTGCAGAGGCTACAGATATGGTTAGTTCTTGAAAGTGTTGAAATGTATAATACAGTGATTTATACTTTGTTGATGTGACATCATGAAGACCTTTGATACAAAGAACACATTTTATAAATAGTAGACATAATCATTTTAATGATATATATAAAATATACATATATACATATAGATGTGTAGGAGATATATGCAGGAGGTATAGATATACATATACATATATGTACTCAGTGTATGTGTAGATATATACATATATTTCCCACCTATACATAAGGTCATATATATAAGTATTTATGATATATATTTATTTATCTCCAGATGTATACATTTGACCCTTGAACAATATGGGAGTCAGGGGTGCCAACCCTCCACGCATATAACTTTATAGTTGGCCATTCATATCCATGGTTGTGCATCCTCAGATTCAATAAGCAGGTTTGTGTTATACTGAAGTATATATTAAAATTTTTTTTAATTAAAAAAAATTCATATCCACTTATAAGTGGATTGGTGTAGTTTAAATTCATGTTGATCAAGGATTAACTGTGTGTGTGTGTGTGTGTGTGTGTGTGTGTGTGTGTGTGTACGTATATCTATCTCCAGACCTCAATGTTTGAAGGAATCTTACTACCAGACACAAATTCCCTTTTTCTGAGCCATAGAAGTTTCTTTGGAAAGCAATAATGTTCCATGAGCAAATGTTCACTGCTCTCAGTGCAAGTAAACAGATGCTCCACAATAAGAATTTTAGGTTTATTTAGCTACTAAGTAGAACATCTGATAAATTGAAAATTTTTACCTCTTTAATCTGTTTTTTCCATTTTACTATGTTAAGGCTCAGAAAATAAAAAAAGTAAATGAAAGGAAAGATTTTGTTGCAAATATGAGGATGAAGGTGCAATATTATCCATAAACATGGAATTTAAGATTGGTTACAAAATGCCATATGAATGAAAACTCTGCGTGTAACAAGAAAGGGTGATAAAGCAGTTAAGAATACAATGGATTAAAAACATTAGAGCAATTTGTTTTTAGTTCTTTAACTGTCATTATCAAGCCATGTGACCTTAGACGAGAACTTTTAACTCTTTAGATTTCAATTTATCAATTGTTAAAAAGTAGGGGATTGAAACAGTCATATTGTATAATGCAGTTGCTTCCTAAAACTAGTATTTCTGCTTCTATTCTCTTCATAGCTCCCAATCAGCTATCCACAGAACGAGAGTTGTCTTTTTAAGGACCTTATTCATAAAATTACACTTAGTTGCTTAAAACCAACCAAGAAATCCATTTATCCCTTAGAATAAAATCTTAAAATTCAAGGTCCTTCATTATCTAACTCTTTCCCTACCTCTCCCATCTGAACTTCCTTCACTATTGGCATTGTTCTCGAAGGTCCCAGCACCTTACCTTCTTTCTTTGAACACACTCATTTTCTAATTTCCTCAGGAATCTATTACCTGTTGTGTTTTCTATTTTATTTATATGTGGTTTGTTGATTTTTATACAAAAATGACTCTCTGATATTACCTTATTTGACTTGTTTACTGCCTGTTTCTCCTCTCTCCATCAACTCAGAAATCTTTTTTGTCTTCATAATGCATCACTATCAGTTAGAATAATGACTGGCATGTAAGAGGCTCTTAACAAAAAGTTTGTCAAATAACTGAATAAACTTATTGTATAATTTTACTTAAACTGGACTAATGTAAATAAGTAATCTTTTTTTTTAATTGGAGTAAAATTGCTTTACAATGTTATGCTAGTTTCTGCTGTACAATGAAGTGAATCAGCTATATATATACCTATATCCCCTCCCTCTTGGACCTCCCTCCCACCCTGCCCCCCATCCCACCCATCTAGGTCATCACAGAGCATGGAGCTGAGCTCCCTGTGCTATACAGCATGTTCCCACTAGCTATCTATTTTACACATGGTAGTGTATTTATGTCAAACCTAATCTCCCAATTCGTTGTACCCCTCCCTTCCCCCTGTGTGTCCACATGTCCGTTCTCTATGTCTACATCTCTATTCCTGCCCTACAAATAGGTTCATCTGTACCATTTTTCTAGATTTCACATATACATGTTAATAATATACGATATTTGTTTTTCTCTTTCTGGCTCTTTCTCTTTCTGGCTCTGTATGACAGACTCTACATCCATCCACATCTCTACAAATGACCCAATTTCATTCCTTTTTTATGGCTGAGCAATATTCCATTGTATATATGTACCACATCTTCTTTATTTATTCATCTATCGTTGGACATTTAGGTTGTTTCCATGTCCTGGCTATTGTAAATAGTGCTGCAATGAACACTGGGGTACAAGATTATTGCTTATTGGCCTAACAAGCTTATTGGCCTAAACAATTCATATGACTTTACATAGAGATCCAATTTCCTCTTCAATTAGACACCATTGATTTGTATTTATATGGCTTTTTTCTTCATTATTAACAATTCTTTAGCATGTTTGGAATATTTTTCTCTTCACTCAGAATATGAATTTGCAGGGCTTACCGAGTTTAGTAACTGCCATTGGCAAAATAAATCTATTGACAATCAGGCTAATTAAGGATACTGACACTCCATGAAATAATATCTGGAATAGAAAAAAAAAAGTAAGTTTTCATCACAATGTCATATAATATACTCTATATTTACCAATGTAAATTAAGCTAGGATGTACTATGTCAATAGATACTCATGGCAAAGGGGAATTTGGATGTCAGACATGATGAAAGTACTCTGGGGATTCTCTATCTTCTTGCATGTGCTTCATTCACATTTTGGAACCAAACCAAAAATCAGGACACATGGTTTGACAAATATTTATGTACATATGAAGACATTAGGGGAAAATACTTGTTCTTAAATTCTATTACTGCACTTCTTGAGCCCTGGAAATATACCTGTGCTTCACCAATTCTCATCCACCATACACACCTCCATGTACACAGCCACACAGTTCTCTGCTCAACATTATCAGCACATCTGTATGAAATAATTCTCTCCACTTAGGAAAAGAGGACAACTCAGAGGTCTTGGTATGTTTTCTCCACCTCATACTTTGCCTCTCTGGCATCTCATTGCCAGCAGGGAGGAGCAATTGATGTCTTTGGTGCCACCTGTTTCTTTTCTCCATTTATATCCCAAGTTAATCTCCATGGACAGATGAAGCGACACTTTTCAATTTGATACTACATACTTCCATCGTTTTATGGAATTCTAACTTCCAGAACTTATTTTAAACTCTTAGCCAGTCCTCTATTCTTTGGCTACAAAGAAAGGTTAGAGACAGAGCATGAAACCACACCAGAGGCCTTCAAGTTTGCACACTAGGATCACCAGAGAAATTTTAAAATATTGGTGCCCAGGATGGTGCCACTGAATATTCTGATTTAATTCTTCAAGGGTGCAGCCCAAACACTGGTAATTAGAAAAACCAAGGTATAATCTACACACATTGAAATGTACTTATGTATCATTTGATAAGTTTTGACAGTGCATACACCCATATAACCCTCAGTCCTATCAAGATGTAGAATATTCTCATATCCCTCCAAATTTCTCCAGTGCTGCTCCAATCAATCTCCACCTGACACGAGGCAACTACTCTTCCTATTTCTATTTCTATAGGTGAGATTTGCCAGTTCTAAAACCTTCATTTAAATTGAATATTATGTTTCTCTTTGTAGTTTTAATTTGCATTCCCCTAGAGTAATGATGTTAAGCATTTTAATGTGCTTAGTGGTATATATCTTTCTTTTTGAAACATTTGTTCAACTCTTTTGCCTATTTTTTATTTTTATTTTTATTGCAGTACATGGACCTCTCACTGTTGTGGCCTCTCCCATTGCAGAGCACAGGCTCCAGACACTCAGGCTCAGTGGCCATGGCTCACGGGCCCAGCCGCTCCACGGCATGTGGGATCCTCCCAGACCAGGGCACGAACCCGTGTCTCCTGCATCAGCAGGCGGACTCTCAACCACTGCACCACCAGGGAAGCCCCTTGCCTATTTTTAAAATTGGGTCGTTTTTCTTTTATTATAAAATTGTAGAAATTTTGAAAAATATATTCTGGATAAAAGTGCATTCTCATACAGATTACCAACAGGCACATGAACAGAAGTTCAATATCACTAATTATTAGAGAAATGCAAATCAAAACTACAATGAGGTATCACCTCACACCAGTCAGAAGGGCCATCATTAAAAAGTCTACAAATAACAAATACTGGAGAGGGTGTGGAGAAAAAGGAGCCCAGCTACACTGTTGGTGGGAATGTAAATTGATACAGCCACTATGGAGAACAGTATGGAGGTTCCTTAAAAAACTGAAAATAGAGTTACCATATGATCCTACTCCTGGGCATATATCTGGAGAAAACTCTAATGTGAAAAGATACATGTGCAGCAATCTTCACTGCAGCACTATTTACAATACATGGAAGCAATCTAAATGTTCATCCACAGATGAATGGATAAAGAAATTATATATATATACAATGGAATATTACTCAGCCATGAGAAAGAGTGAAATAATGCTATTTGCGGCAACTTGGAAGGGCCTAGAGATTATCATACTAAGTGAAGTAAATCAGACAGAGAAAGACAAATATCATAGGATACACTTACGTATGGAATCTAAAAAATGATACAAATAAACTTATTTACAAAACAGAAATAGACTCACAGACAGGAAGCAAACCCCTGGTTACCAATGGGTTTAGCAGTGGTGGGGGGAGATAAATTAGGAGTTTGGGATTAACATATGCACACTACTATATATAAAATAGGTAAGTAACAGGACCTGCTGTATAGCACGTGGAACTATATTCAATATCTTGTAATAAACTATAATGGAAAAGAATCTGGAAAAGAGTATCATTTTTCTGTATACCTGAAACTAACACAACATTATGAATTAGCTATATTTCACTAGAAAAATACAGAAAAATGTGCATTATCAGATATATGTGTTATGGATATTTCTTCTCAGTTTGTGACTTACATTATCCATTTATGTAAAGCTATCTTTTGGTAAGCAAACATTTTTAATGTTGAGAACTCCAATTACTATTTTTTTTTGATCTGAAAACCCTTTGTCTATTCCAAGGTTGCAAAAGTATTCTCTTATGTTTTCTTCTGAAGTTTTAGGGCTTTTGATTTTATATTTATGTTTATGATGCATCTCTAAGCACTTTTACATATGGTGTGAGGTAAAAATGAAGGTTTTACTTTCTTTGGCAACTTATTTACCTTATAACTGGGAGTCTGTACTTTTAGGTTGCCTTCATCCATTTCCTCCATCTCCTCTCACCACCTCTGGCCATCACCAATATGTTCTCTGTTTCTATGAGCTCAGTTTTTTTAGATTCCACAAATAGTTTCTTGAATGTTAAACTAATATTTCTGGACATATTTTTTGGATAGTCTATTTGATCATAATGTCATACTTTTTATATATTTAAAATTAATTGGCTACATATTTTCTAAGAATTTTTGCATCATGTTTACTTAATGGTTTTGTTTGTTTGTAATTATCTTTGTTGGGGTTTAGTATCAGAGTGGGCTGGCCACATAAAATTAGGAAGTGTTCTATCATTTTCTATTTTATGAGAGAGTTTATGTAGAATTGTTATCATTTATTCCTTAAATGTTAGGCAGAATTTTCTAGTCAAGCCATCTGGGCTTCTAGTTTGCGAGACAGTTTTAATTTATATAACCAATTTCTTTAGCAGATATAGGGCTATTCAGATTTTCTATTTTCTTTTGTGTCACTTTGGGTAAGTTGTGTTTTTGAGGAGTTTAACCATTTTCATCTAAGGTATTGAATTATTCTGACAAAAAGTTATGCATAATTTCTATTTATTACTATTTTAATAACTGTATAACTTGTAGGCATGTTTTCTTTTTAATTATGGATATCAGTAATTTGTTCCCTATCTCTTTCTGTCTGTCTCTGTCTCCCTCTCTTGCTCTTTTTTAAAGTTTATCATTTTATTTATTTTATTTTTTTAACATCTTCATTAGAGTAAAATTGCTTCACTGTGTTGTGTTAGCTTCTGCTGTATAACAAAGTGAATCAGCTATACGTATACACATATCCACATATCCCCTCCCTCTTGCATCTTATCCCACGTGTCCAGGTGGTTAAAAAGCACCGAGCTGATCTCCCTGTGCTATGCAGCTGCTTTCCACTAGCTATCTATTTTACATTTGGTAGTGTCTATATGTCCGTGCCACTCTCTCACTTTGTCCCAGCTTACACTTCCACCTCCCTGTGTTCTCAAGTCCATTCTCTATGTCTGCGTCTTTATTCCTGTCCTGCACCTAGGTTCTTCAGAACCATTTTTTTTATTCCATATATATACATTAGAATACAGTATTTGTTTTTCTCTTTCTGACTTACTTCACTCTGTATGACAGACTCTAGGTCTATTCACCTCACTACAAATAACTCAATTTAGTTTCTTTTATGGCTGAGTAATATTCCATTGTATATATGTGCCACATCTTCTTTATCCATTCATCTATCAATGGACACTTAGGTTGCTTCCATATCCTGGCTATTGTAAATAGAGCTGCAAAGAACATTGTGGTACATGACTCTTTTTGAATTATGGTTTTCTCAGGGTATATGTCCAGTAGTGAGATTGCTGGGTCATATGGTAGTTCTATTTTTAGTTTTTACAGGAACTTCCATACTGTTCTCCATAGTGGCTGTACCAATTTACATTCCCACCAACAGTGCAAGAGGGTTCCCTTTTCTCCGCAGCCTCTCCAGCATTTATTGTTTGTAGCTATTTTGATGATGGCCATTCTGACTGGTGTGAGATGATATCTCATTGTAGTTTTGATTTACATTTCTCCAATGATTAATGATGTTGTCCATCCTTTCATGTGTTTGTTGGCAATCTGTATATCTTCTTTGGAGAAATGTCTATTTAAGTCTTCTGCCCATTTTTGGATTGGGTTTTTCTTTTTTTTTGATATTGAGCTGCATGAGCTCCTTGTATATTTTGGAGATTAATCCTTTGTCAGTTGCTTCATTTGCAAATATTTTCTACCATTCTGAGGGTTGTGTTTTGGTCTTGTTTATGGTTTCCTTTGCTGTGCAAAAGCTTTTATGTTTAATTAGGTCCCATTTGTTTATTTTTGTTTTTATTTCCATTTCTCTAGGAGGTGGGTCAAAAAGGATCTTGCTGTGATTTATGTCATAGAGTGTTCTTCCTGTTTTCTTCTAAGAGTTTTATAGTGTCTGGCCTTATAAGAGGTCTTTAATCCATTTTGAGTTTATTTTTGTGTATGGTGTTAGGGAGTGTTCTCATTTCATTCTTTTACATGTAGCTGTCCAGTTTTCCCAGCAGCACTTATTGAAGAGACTGTCTTTTCTCCATTGTATATTCTTGTCTCCTTTATCAAAGATAAGGTGACCATATGTGTGTGGGTTTATCTCTGGGCTTTCTATCCTGTTCCATTGATCTATAATTCTGTCTTTGTGCCAGTATTATACTGTCTTGATTACTGTAGCTTTGTAGTATAGTCTGAAGTTAGGGAGCCTGATACCTCCAGCTTCATTTTTCTTTCTCAAGATTGCTTTGGCTATTCGGGTTCTTTTGTGTTTCCATAAAGTTGTGAAATTTTTTGTTCTAGTTCTGTGAAAAATGTCATTGAGAGTTTGATAAGGATTGCATTGAATCTGTAGATTGCTTTGGGTAGTAGAGTCATTTTCACAATGTTGATTCTTTCAATCCAGAAACATGGACTATCTCACCATTTGTTTGTATCATCTTTAATTACTTTCAACAGTGTCTTATTGTTTCCTGCATACAGGTCTTTTGTCTCCTTAGGTAGGTTTATTCCTAGGTATTTTGTTCTTTTTGTTACAATGGTAAATGGGAGTGTTTCCTTAATTTATCTTTCAGATTTTTCATCATTAGTATATAGGAATGCCAGAGATTTCTGTGCATTAATTTTGTATCCTGCTACTTTGCCAAATTCATTGATTAGCTCTAGTAGTTTTCTGGTAGCATATTTGGGATTCTCTATGTATAGTATCATGTCATCTGTAAACAGTGACAGCTTTACTTCCTCTTTTCTGATTTAGATTCCTTGTATTTCTTTTTCATCTCTGATAGCTGTAGCAAAAACTTCCAAAACTATGTTGAATAATAGTGGTGAGAGTGGGCAACCTTGTCTTTTTCCTGATCTTACTGGAAATGGTTTCAACTTTTCACCATTGAAGACGATGTTGGCTGTGGGTTTGTCATATATGGCCTTTATTATGTTGAGGAAAGTTCCCTCTATGCCTACCTTCTGCAGGGTTTTTATCATAAATGGGTGTTGAATTTTGTCAAAAGCTTTCTCTGCATCTATTGAGATGATCATATGGTTTTTCTCCTTCAATTTGTTAATATGGTGTATCACATTGATTGATTTGCGTATATTGAAGAATCCTTGCATTCTGGAATGAACCCCACTTGATCATGGTGTAGGATCCTTTTAATGTGCTGTTGGATTCTGTTTGCTAGTATTTTGTTGAGGATTTTTGCATCTATGTTCATCAGTGATATCGGCCTGTAGTTTTCTTTCTTTGTGACATCTTTGTCTGGTTTTGGTATCAGGGTGATGGTGGCCTCGTAGAATGAGTTTGGGAGTGTTCCTCTCTCTGCTCTATTTTGGAAGAGTTTGAGAAGGATAGGTGTTAGCTCTTCTCTAAATGTTTGATAGAATTCACCTGTGAAGCCATCTGGTCCTGGGCTTTTGTTTGTTGGAAGATTTTTAATCACAATCTTAATTTCAGTGTTTATGATTGGTCTGTTTATATTTTCTATCTCATCCTGCTTCAGTCTCAGAAGGTTGTGGTTTTCTAAGAATTTGTCCATTTCTTCCAGGTTGTCCATTTTACTGGCATATAGTCGGTTGTAGTAAACTCTCATGATCTTTTGTATTTTTGCAGTCTCAGTTGTTACTTCTCCTTCCTCATTTCTAATTCTATTGATTTGAGTCTTCTCCCTTTTTTTCTTGATGAGTCTGACTAATGGTTTATCTGTTTTCTTTATCTTCTCAAAGAACCAGCTTTTAGTTTTATTGATCTTTGCTCTTGTTTCCTTCATTTCTTTTTCATTTATTTCTGATCGGATCTTTTTGATTTCTCTCCTTCTGCTAACTGGGGTTTTTGTTTTTCTTTCTCTAACTGCCTTGGGTGTAAGGTTAGGTTGTTTATTTGAGATGTTTCTTGTTTCTTGAGGTAGGATTGTATTTTGTCATAAATTTCCTTCTTAGAACTGCTCTTGCTGCATCCCATAGGTTTTGGGTCGTTGTGTTTTCATTGTCAATTTTTTCTAGGTATTTTTTGATTTCTTCAGTGATCTCTTGGTTATATAGTAGCGTATTGTCTAGCCTCCATGTGTTTGTAGTTTATACAGATTTTTTCCTGTAATTGATATCTAGTCTCATAATGCTGTGGTCGGAAAAGATACTTGATATGATTTCAATTTTCTTAAATTCACCAAGGCTTGATTTGTTACCCAAGATATGATCTATCCTGGAAAATATTCCATGAGCACTTGAGAAGAAAGTATATTCTGTTGTTTTTAGATGGTATGTTTTTGATGGTAAGTCCATCTTACTTATTGTATCATTTAAAGCTTGCATTTCCTTATTTATTTTCATTTTGGATGATCTATCCATTGGTGAAAGTGGGGTGTTATAATCCCCTACTATGATTGTGTTACTGTCAATTTCCCCTTTTATGGCTGTTAGCAATTGCCTTATGTACTGAGGTGCTCCTATATTGGGTGCATAAATAATTACAGTTGTTATATCTTCTTCTTGGATTGAACCCTTGATCATTATATAGTGTCCTTCTTTGTCTCTTGTAATAGTCTTTATTTTAAAGTCTATTTTGTCTTATACAAGAATTGCTACTCTAACTTTCTTCTGATTTCCATTTGTGTGGAATATCTTTTTCCATCCCCTCACTTTCAGACTATATGTGTCTCTAGGTCTGAAGTGGGTCTTTTGTAAACAGAATATATATGGGTCTTGTTTTTGTATCCATTCAGCCAGTCTATGTCTTTTGGTTATAGCGTTTATCCATTTACATTTAAGGTAATTATCAATGTGTATGTTGCTATTACAATTTTCTTAATTGCTTTGGGTTTGTTATTGCAGGTTTTTCCCTTCTCTGTGTTTCCTACCTAGAGAAGGTCCTTTATTATTTGTTGTAAAGCTGGTTTGGTGGTGCTGAATTCTCTTAGCTTTTGCTTGTCTGTAAAGGTTTTAATTTCTCTGTTAAATCTGAATGAGCTCCTCACTGAGTAGAGTAATCTTGGTTGTAAGTTTTTCCCTTTCATCACTTTAAATATGTCCTGCCAGTCCCTACAGGCTTGCAGAATTTCTGCTGAAAGATCAGCTGTTAACCTTATGGGGATTCCCTTGTATGTTAATCATTGCTTTTCTCTTGCTGCTTTTAATATTTTTTCTTTGTATTTAATTTTTGATAGTTTGATTAGTATGTGTCTTGCCATGTTTCTCCTTGGTTTTATCCTGTATGGAATTCTGCGTTTCCTGGAGTTGGTTGACTATTTCCTTTCCCATATTAGGGAAGTTTTCAACTATAATCTTTTCAAATATTTTCTCAGTCTCTTTATTTTTCTCTTCTTCTTGGACCCTTATAATTCGAATGTTGGTGCATTTAATGTTGTCCCTGAAGTCTCTGAGACTGTCCTCAATCCTTTTCATTGTTTTTTCTTTCTTCTGCTGTGCAGTAATTATTTCCACTATTTTATCTTCCAGGTCACTTATCTGTTCTTCTGCCTCAGTTATTCTGTTATTGATTCCTTCTAGAGAATGTTTAATTTCATTTATTGTGTTGTTCATCATTGTTCATTTGCTCTTTAATTCTTCTAGGTCCTTTTTAAACATTTCTTGTATTTTCTCCATTCTATTTACAATATTTTGGATCATCTTTACTATCATTACTTTGAATTCTTTTTCAGGTAGACTGCCTATTTCCTCTTCATTTGTTTGGTCTGGTGGGTTTTTACCTTGCTCCTTCATCTGCTGTGTATTTCTCTGTCTTCTCATTTTGCTTAACTTACTGTGTTTGGTGTCTCCTTTTTGCAGGCTGCGGGTTAGTAGTTCCCATTGATTTTGGTGTCTGCCCCAGTGGGTAAGGTTGATTCAGTGGGTTGTGTGTAGGCTTCCTGGTGGAGGGGAGTAGTGCCTGTGTTCTGGTGGATGAGGCTGGATGTTGTCTTCCTGGTGCGCAGGACTCTGTCCGGTGGTGTATTTTGGGGTGTCTGTGGACTTATGATTTTAAGCAGCCTCTCTGCTAATGGGTAGGGTTGTGTTCCTGTCTTGTAAGCTGTTTGGCATGGGGTGTCCAGCACTGGAGCTGGCTGGTCATTGAGTTGAGCTGAGTCTTAGCATTGAGACGGATATCTCTGGGAGAGGTCTCGCCGATTGATATTATGAGGAGTTGAGAGTTCTCTGGTGGACCAATGTCCTGAACTTGGCTCTCCCACCTCAGAGGCTCAGGGCTGACACCCAGCTGGAGAACCAAGACCCTGTCAGCCACACGGCTCTAGTCCTACCCTTAGCACTCTGTGACATAATCAGGAGAAATCTCTGAGTTCCTGGGTTCTTGCTGGACTGGACACCCAGCTCCTGTTGTGGGTGTCCCTGATGGTGTTCAAAGAAGAAAATGGTTCCTGATGGAGGAGGCTGAATGGAGGAGGCAGCTTCACCAGGCTGCTGTCAGATGGGCTGGTTCAGAAACAGAGCGTAGTGCTCTGAAGCTGCCCTTAAGGCAAATGTTTAAGGGACAGTCACAGTTTGTCTTCTGGCACGAATTTTTGATACCTCCAAGCTCCCAGCAATAACTGCTTGACTTGAGGATAGTGGAAAGTCTTGTTGAGTTGCTGTAGCCTTGACCTTGACAGACTTAGCATTGGGAGCTCTATGTGTCCGGGCCAGAAGTGCCCATGCGACCCCAGGCCCTTTGGGTCCCTTCCTTTGCGTATGTAATTTTTTTTTTTAACTAACTGCCAAATTCTTTTCCAGAGTGACTGTACTATTTGATATTCCTACTAGTAATGTATGAGTGGTCCAGGTTCTTTGCATCCTCACCAACATTTAGTTCCATCACCATATTTCATTTTAGCCCTTCTAATAGAGAGATATCTTTTTTGTGGTCTCAATTTGCATGTCCCCAGTGGCTAATCATGTTGACCATCTTTTTATGCTTATTTGTCATGTGTATATCCTGTTCTGTGGAATGTCTCTTCCTGTATTCTGCCCATTGGACTGTTAAAAGTTTTTAATTTTGATGAAGTATAATTTCTTCTTTTTTTTTTTTCTTTTATGGATTATGCTTTTGGTGTCCTTGCCTTATGCTAGGTCCCAAAGATTTTATTCCAAGTTAAAAAAGAGTTTTCTAGTTTTACATTTTGTATTTAATTCTGTGACCCACTATAATTAATTTTTGTAAAAGATGTGAGACTTAGAGTCAATGTTCTTTTTTTTTGCCTAAGAATGACCCATTCTTCAGCACCATTTGTAAGACATCCTCTATTGAATTGCTTTTGCACCTTTATCAAAAAATAGTTGGGGGGCTTCCCTGGTGGCACAGTGGTTGAGAGTCCGCCTGCCAATGCAGGGGACGTGGGTTCGTGCTCCGGTCCAGGAGGATCCCACGTGCCGTGGAGCAGCTGGGCCCGTGAGCCATGGCCGCTGAGCTTGCATGTCCAGAGCCTGTGCTCCGCAACGGGAGAGGTCACAACAGTGAGAGGCCCATGTACCGCAAAAAAAAAAAAAAAATAGTTGGGGATGTTTGTGTGGATCTATTTCTGGGTTCTCTGTTCTGTTCCACGTGTCTCTCTCTCTCTCTGACAATACTATCTAATCTCCATGACTATAACTGTAATAATGCCTTAAAATTGGGTATAGTGATTTTTCCCATTTTTTCTTCTCTTTCAAACTTGTTTTCGTTATTTTAGTTCCTTTGCTTTTTTTTTTTTTTTTTTTTTTTGCGGTACGCGGGCCTCTCACTGTTGTGGCCTCTCCCGTTGCAGAGCATAGGCTCTGGACACGCAGGCTCAGCAGCCATGGCTCACGGGCCCAGCCGCTCCGCATCATGTGGGATCTTCCTGGAGGGGCACGAACCCGTGTCCCCTGCATCGGCAGGCGGACTCTCAACAACCACGCCACCAGGGAAGCCCTTCCTTTGCTTTTTATTTCTTGAATGATTGTATGTGGAATTGTATCTTTAATTTTCATTTCCTTGTATCAATTGGTAGTATATAGAAATACTTGATTTTTTATACTTATCTTGTATCCTGAGACCATGCTGAACTCACTTATTAGTTCTAGTAGAGCTTTTTTTTCTCTTCTTTTTGAAGACCCTTGGAATTTTCTATATAGATAATATTATCTGCAAATAAGGATAGTTTATTTCTCCCTTTTCAATATTCATGTGTTTTTTTTCGTTAATTTTATTTTATTTTTTTGTCTTATGAAGCAAGCTAGAACTTCCATCATGATGTTTAATAAAAAGAGTAAGAGTAGACATTCTTGGATTTTTCCCAATTATAGGGTGAAAATGTCTTTCACTATTAATTATAATGCCACCTGTAAATTTTTTTGTAGCTGTTCTTTATCAACATTAGGAAATTCCCTTCTATTTCTATTTTTTGAGAGATTTTGTCATAAATGGGTATTAATTTTTGTTAAGTGCTTTTTCTGTATCAGTTGATACGATTCTATAAATGTCAATTAGATCCTGTTGGTTGATGGTGTTGCTTAGTTTTTCCATATCCTTGCTGATTTTTTGACTAGTTCTACACTTTGTTGAACAAATTATAAAAAGGAGTGTTAAAGTCTCCAAATATAGTTTGTCTATTTTTCCTCTTAGTTCTCAGTTTTGGCTTCACATATTTTTATGTACTTGTTTGGAACATATTCAGTTCAGTCATTGAACTTGTGAGTAGTAGAGAGAGGATTAAGTTAAAATTTTAAGCTTTCATTGTAGTGCCTCTTTGTGAGTATTAATAAATTAGCTGTAAGATTCAGCTAAATTAAATTAAGTAAGGAGTGCTACTTTCTTCTCAACTAGTTAACTACTACTGAGACATCTCTCAAATGATTTTATCTACCAAAGTTTTATTTGAAAGCAAGTCTACATGGCAACATCATCATCATCATCATCATAGCTCAGATTTATTTTACATTTACTATATGCTAAACAATGTGTTAAGCATTTTAGGTATATTTTCAATTTATCATAATAACCCTTTGAGACAGTGGAGATAGTGATATATAGCCAGATAGACCTGGCTCATACAAGTTTGTGAGAGCTGATCATTACATTTTCAGGAAGTTTATGAGCAGATTGATATTCCTGTTGGTGCCAGTGATTACACAACAGAAACTGGCAAACACTACAACTTAGGGTCTCCCCTTCTCTGAGAAAGTTACTTGTTAAATATTTATTAGCAAACGATTGGTATTATTACTAAATCTGTTTTGGAGTGAGAAAACTGACACCTTGGGTGAGGTGGTGGGAATTAAATAACTTGTGGATGGTCACACAGTAAATAGCAACCAACTAAAAATTTCGGAACCCATATCCATGTGCAACGTTCACCATTATACTGGTCAGGATGTATGATGATGCCGCTGATTTTTATTCAGGCAGGTGGAGATAGGTTAAAAAGAAGGAGGAGGTCATGTAATATTAGATACTTTGGTTTAGAAAGCATTGTTTGAATATTTAGTTTTTTAATGTTTGGATTATACATAATAATGGCCTTTGTACTGTTCCCTTTACTCTTGGAATTTATGTAAAAAGAAAAGCCACGATGGAAGTATTAGATGTGTTGTGATGTCTGCATAGAAAATTTCTTAAAGAGCTCCTTGAAATTATCTTATTTTGAGATGAGGTAGAGGGAGAGTCATACCCATTATGTTCTGTTAGGCAGAGTTTGGGGGTTCTATCTTAGAGATAACTTCCGTTAATAAACAAAATGTTTCGGTTCCTAGCATTACTAAATGTGGCCTCATAAAGTTACAGAAGGCAATAGAGCCAATTATAAGTAGGTTTCTGCTTTTCTTGAGTAGGTGTTAGAAGTAAATAAAAATAGAAACATTTATTAAGTGCATACTCTGTATCAGGTAATACTTTAAATGACTTATAAATTTTAATTCTCTTAACTTGTACAATAAACCTATCTTTTAGGAGTGTGATGAAGGGATTTAGGAATCCTTAAGCTAGAATGGAGAAGAGGAAAGTTGCCAGTTGTTTTTCCCCTCCCCAGTTTTACCATCATAGCTAAATCACTCCCACATTCCAAGTGGGGTTGAGCGATCTCACTACAAAAGCATATTTTAGTACACAGAAACAGTTTTCATAAAATATTCTAATAAAAAACCACATCTTTCTTTACTTGAGATTTCTCCCTCTCAGATCCAAGAGAATATTCAGAGCAGGCAAGCAGAAGAGCCATGTTTATATTAGGAATCCCTTTCATTTCACTCCAGACCATAATGAATGCCCAGCGCCAGCTGAAACCATGACCAAGTCGAGACAAAAGAGGGCTCAATAATAGAAAGACCAGAAGTCTAAAAGACAAAACAGATTTTAAAAGTTATTTTTGTTATAGAAATTTCTTTCCATCCCATTCTATGCTATTCCAATCTATTCCCTGTGGAACTGCCAACTCTCAGACCAATGAACCATCTTTCACACTCTGTTGGCATGGCACGAAAGGAAGGCAGAAGGGCATTCCATACCAAGAGAATGGTATTATTCTTTTTCTTTCTTTCTCTTAGGAAAGTAGTGGAGTAATTCCACATCACCTTTGAGTGGTGCTTCTCCAGGTGGAAAAAAAAGTGTTAGAGACATTTTGTAGATATACTCTATTCTAGATCTCAAAAACAAATAAAAGCAAATCTAATAAATACGAGAGAAAATAATGTCCTCTCTTTCTTTTTCTTTGTAGATTTTAATCTTACTGAATCTGCCCAGTATCAGTTAATTCATTTCTATTTCTTCTTTTAATAACAGATCATTCTTATATTTTACACTAACTGTATCTGACAATTTGGGGCTAATTTCCATTTACTTGGCACTGGCTGACTTGATGTTGAGTCCCAACTAATCTTCCTAGATGGAAGTAGAATGTTAACAATTTTGGTGATGGAGATTAAAGAATTGTTATGGTGGTTTTCCTCTTCTATGTTATCTCCTTTTCAGTTACATAAGCAGATTGTTTTCTGCCTTTTAACACTGGAAAGGGGGCTACAAAAATTATTTAGGTAAAAAAAGACATTTACAAGGAGAACTTCCATATGATTTTTATTTATTTATTAGACATGTGATCATTTAATTTATTTTTAATTTTTTTGAATCAAAGCTAGAAAAATGTAACCTAAAAGTAACTAAACATAACATCACATAACATAACGTAACATGGCAGAATGCCAGAATCGTCAGAACACCGAACAGAGCAGATATCAAATAATAGTGAATAATAATTTAGGAGGAAAGAAAGGTTATCTTTCTTTTTTAAAAAATTTTATTGGAGTAGAGTTGATTTACAATGCTGTATTAGTTTCAGGTGTATAGCAAAATGAATCAGTTATACATATGCATACATCCATTCTTTTTTAGATTCTTTTCCTGTATAAGCCATTACAAAGCATTGAGTAGAATTCCTTGTGCTGTACAGTAGGTCCTTATTAGTTATCTATTTTATTCATAGTAGCATGTATATATCAATCCCAGTCTTCCAATTTGTCCCTCCCTGATTTTTAAAAAGCAATTTCCAACTATACTTTATTAAGAGTAAGTTATTTGTTATATAATATATATATTATATTAATATATAATATTAAGCGAACAAAGCAAGATAACATTTTTATTTATGATAGGTGTTTAACTTCATGAAACCTCATAGAATAAAAAACAATAAAAAACACTGGAGGAAATATATGAAATGTTAATAGTGGTTGCTTCTAGGTAGTAAGATTATGAGAAGTTTTTTTCTTTTTTCTAATTTTCAAAAATTTTACAACATGTTTGCATTGCTTTGAAATGTAGTTAAAAATTGAATAAAACACTGAGTGCTAACTTGCTGATGATTCCTTGGAAAGTTTGAGTGAATTTTTCATTCTAAGGTATGAAACATCTCTGTCATTTAAAGAATGTCTTCAGGCTTAGTCAATGTCTTATAAATAGAAATATTCAAATGACTTTCTTACCTGAAAACAGCAAGTGTTAAGCAGATATTTAATGAATAATATATATCAGAAAATGATATATATAAATATGTATGTGCAGGAATTAGAAGTCCAATGAAAGTGAACACCATAAGAAAAGCAACAAATGATAGACAACTCCAGAATCTGCATTTTTAGAAAAAAAATTTAAATATAATTAATTAATCTAACATGTTCAATGCAAGACTTACCTATGTAAGGCATTGTGCTAGGCATTATAAAGAAAATAAAGATGAATAAGGCATTCACCAACACTCAAGGGGCTTATAATTTAACTGGGGAGTAAGGAGCACTAAGGCAAGTAAACAAATACTTCTAAAGCAATTTTAACGAGCTTACACTGAATGTAAATTAGTGTCTTTCTATTTGGGTTGACTTTGAAAGATATGTTAGGTTGTAGCTATACTATTTGACAGAACTCATTCAGGCACTATGGTTCAAGTAGCTGGAAAATACTGATTGTGAAGTCCTTGTATCATTAGGAAGATCTAAAATTGTTTATTTTAAAAGGAAATACTGAACTACTAGTCTGATTTACATAGTGATAGAATTAAGCCTTTGCCCAAAATCTAGCTAGCACTTAGAATATGTGAATGAATCTTTTATTCACATGAATGCCCTTTGTAGATTCTCCTTTTGTGATTTCTGAGTCTGTACTTATTCAAGTACTCCAGAGCCCAGGAAAACTCTGCATCATTCCCAAAGCTCATGTTCTCATCAGCTGCAGGCAAAGCAGTTTGAAAAAGTACACTCAGACACGAGTATTTGTCATTTTTGGGTGTTGGGACCATAGCTATTTAAAACTTCATGTTATCTTTCTGTATATTTCATGTCTTTAAGGTTGACATTATATGTGTAGCAAAATAAATGGAAAAGATTAAAAGGGCACCATTTTATGAGAGGAAAAAGAGCTTGGTTTTACCCATATGCTGCCAGACTCTGTCCCTGAAACACAAATACCTAGGAATTACCAGAGAAAATTTCAACATGAAACGCTGTGGGAAAATGTCTCCAAATATCAAAAATCTCAGTCTTGTTGAGATTAGCACAAAATGTAATCAAATCAAGTAAGTGACATATATTGAAGAGTTATCAAGACTCTTTCATATATGGTAGAAATTAACGGGAGAAATCTTATGAGGAGGAAACCAGATTCTGTAAGGAATCAATGCCCACCAAATTCAGAGTGGATATGAGCTGAATAACCAAGCTCCAAATCCATCTAATAGACGTGCGCATGTACGTGTGTGTGTTCAATCAGTCAGGCACACAGAAAAAAGCTTCTGCATTTTCTTTTAAAGTCTGTTTCCTTTATTTGGTGATCATGAGTTATCCTAACAAATCTAGACCTTTTACGGGAGCAAAGGGTCACAACCCTTTCTGTATATAAGTATCATCTTGGAAGAGTTTTTTAAAATCAGATATCCCATGCTCTCACCCTCATAGATTTTGATACTATAGATCTAGGCATCTGTGTCATTTTTATATCTCAATGTTGCACAGCCCTTAGCCTAGAGGAATGATAAGACCTTATGGCCTGGACATTTTAGGGACATCAATTTGCCAAGAATAAAAGATTATACAGGTTGGCACTTCCCTGGTGGCACAGTGGTTAAGAATCCACCTGCCAATGCAGAGGACATGGGTTCGATCCCTGGTCCGGGAAGATCCCACATGCTGCAGAGCAACTAAGCCCGAGCGCCACAACTGAGCCTGCACTCTAGAGTCTGTGAGCCACAACTACTGAGCCCGTGTGCCACAACTACTGAAGTCTACGTGCCTAGAACCTGTGCTCAGCAACAAGAGAAGCCACTGCAATGAGAAGCCCTCGCATCGCAATGAAGAGTATCTCCCAGTCGCAGCAACTAGAGAAAGCCCGCACATGGCAGCGAAGACCCAATGCAACCAAAAATAAACAAAATTAAAATAAAATTTAAAAATTAAAAATAAACCAAGTAGTACTATATGACTTAAGAAGAATTATATGGGTTGACAAGGAAGTATCTCTTATTTGGGGAATTTCTTTCTAACAAGGTGATGTATGAATAGAAGCATGAAATAGAAGCATGAAATTGGCAGCTACTTATGCCAATATGTAAAGGAAGCACATTTCAAGAGCAGAAGCACAAGAACACAAGCCCAAACAGGAAGCCTGTTTGGTATATTTGAGGAATAACAAGTGTGGCTAGAGCAGGGTGGGTGAGGGTGAGGGTGGTAGAAATGAATCACAGAAGTAACAGGGGGACAAATACATCATTTGTTTGCCAGTGAAACAACTTTGACTTGTAGCCAAATGAGAAGTTATTAGATGGTTTTAAAGAAAAGAAATGATCTGGGTAAGGAGGAAATGAGGTGGGTGAGGGTCAGAAAACATCATAGGTTCAATGCGTCATATTCTCAGTGTGACAACAGAATTGTTAGAATTGGGGTCCTAGGGGGTTAAGCTGAAAAGATGGGAGATGGTGCGCCTCCTCTCTTAGAGAGTAGCATGGACCTGCTGTAGACTCTTATAGGATTTACCATTATTATCTTAGATTTCTACTGTCTCAGAGAGTAGGAGCTGCCACATATTATATTTTAGATAGTAAGATTCTTGAAATTGAGATTATGAAGTTATTATTTTTATGAGCATAAAGTGGGTGGCTGAAGCGGAGTGATAGATGTGCTCACAGGAGGAGAGGAAGTCTTGGAATTGAAAGGTGAGGGAATAGTAGGATCAACTGTGTGAATATTGATTGATGCCACTAAGGATGGTGATAGCATGATGTTGGAGAGTCGCAGTGAGACAGCAGCCAAGATCTTCACAAAATGGAGAGTGTGACTCAGAGTTCTAGAGATAACTACAACCAAGAGGGTGGCCGATGGTATAATCTGATGGCATGAGCTTCAAAACTGGGCTCCTCTGGGGAAGAATAAGAAAAATAATATAGAAATGACTGAGGTACAGAAAAATCACCCACCTCAACCCTAGTCTTATAGCACCAGGGATGCAGGTGAGAAAGACACTATAACCTTTAAGGAACACGAGGGAAATAATGTCTTCAGGGGAGATCCAGCTTTCAGTTACAGCAAGAATGAAGGGAGCCTTCAGAATCACTTCCCATAGATATAAATACATGCATAACATTTAAAATTCTTCCTACAATGGTGGCCCAATTAATGCTGCCTAGCTGCTAGTACAACTGGCTTCCTTTGTAATTGACAGGAAATTTTAGTGATGTGCTCTCAAATCCTATAAAATCCTATACTTTTCAGCTTCTGACTTCTGAACTTACTTCATCTTCCATAATGATCTCCCAAAAGCCAAAAAATCATTGATTATGTTCAGGGCCTCTGTTAACACATATTAATATGTTGCCATTGTGTGATTTAGGCCAAGTTCCCATCCCATGTATTGGAACATTACAGAAATTACCCCTTCTTCAAGACTGACACAGATTCCACTCACCCCCTCAGCTGGGTGCCCTTGAGCAAGGCACTATTTTCTTTTTTAACACTGCCAATTGTATTTAAATGCCCCAGCTTAATCTTTTAATTGGCTTTGCATGGCCTCTCTTCACTGTCCTTAAAATATTGGTCTTCCATTCTAGTGGCAGTGCCAAACTGACCCATATTGGAGCCTGAGGCAAAAGGAATTGTTAGTAATACTGATCTTTCTTTTAAAATTTTGTATTTTCACCATGGATTTTTTGTATTAATTTCAATTTTAAAATATTGCATTAAAATATTTGCTTTGATTACTGAGTGTTTTGGCACCCTCTTAAATTTTGTGCCTGAGATGAAGGCCTCAGTTGCCTTACCTTAATCCTAGCCCCTGTCTAGGGGATTAGACTGAACATTACTGAGTAATATGGTCAGACTTAAGGGTATTAGTGGTGAAATAGAGTCAACATGAACTCAAAGTGAGGTTACAAATTTTGCTTAAAGATGGAGGTTTAGAGGACATAGGCAACAGAGTTTTTAGAACGGGTTTTTAGTTAGCTAGTTTTCAAGTCAGTGTCTTATTTTGACCATGTAGACGTAGATGTAGTTACTATTACAATATTATAACTTCTAATGTATGAAACAAAGTGAAAATATTCTAGCCACTCACTCAAGAAGAAGTGCTTCAACTCCTGGTTTAAAACTTGTAGAATTTAAAAAAAGTCCCATAACGACGATGGTAAATATTCCAGACATTCCAACTAGCTTACCTATGTTTTTAAAGAAACAAATATAAAATATTAATTTTACATCAACAGTGGCACAAATTTTGCCAGAGATGAAAACATCAGATATCTGATAGCAGTGACTTGATATAGAGAGGCTATCCCCCTTGGTTTCAACTGGATAATATCACAAATTATTATCACCACCCATTGTCCTTCTTCCTCCTTAGATTCATACCCAACTGTGCAGAAAAGTCTGTAATGAACATCCTTGCACTGCTTTGGCTTCTGATAATTGGCAACAATGTGGAGTTCACAAATCTCTTCATGTGCCCTAGTGAGGCTAGAGCACCCTTCACAGGTCTAATTTTTTCAGAGGGGCTCTGGATGAATTAAATAGAAGTGAGCTGATGAGCTCTCTATGGACTAGCTCACTTCACATACTTTTTCTTAGAAGACAGTAGGAGATAGAAATGGTTTGATCTTGTGACAAGACTAAGGGAGTGGAGCCAATAGAAACCTAATATGGATCTACTTCCCCAGTTTAATTTTGGTTTGGTGAATTTACTGTCAGGGACTGAAAAGTGTACAAAACTGTGGAATATTCTTAAACATTCTCATAGCTTTCATGAGCTAGAGGGAAAAATAATTTTGAAAGTAGCTTATAAAAGTGATATATTATCACTGTGAAAAATTCAAATAATATGATACAGTATAGAGATTATATTTTTTAGAAAAAGGGAATACCCATAATTCCACTGCCAGGACTTCAGGTATAGTTTTAAAGAACATTTTGTTTGTTTGTTTGTTTCCTCTTTTTTTTTTTTTACATCTTTATTGGAGTATAATTGCTTTACAGTGGTGTGTTAGTTTCTGCCCCATAACAAAGTGAATCAGTTATACATATACATATGTTCCCATATCTCTTCCCTCTTGCGTCCCCCTCCCTCCCACCCTCCCCATTCCACCCCTCCAGGCAGTCACAAAGCATGGACATATATACGCTACCAAATGTAAGGTAGATAGCTAGTGGGAAGCAGCCGCATAGTAAAGAACATTTTGATTGAAATTTCTATTGAAGAGAGGACTATATTTGCCTAGAAAAAAATCATAAGATAAGCTACTTGAAAGTACAGAATGAGACACCCAGAAGGCAACTCCAAGCATTAAAGGCTGCTTGCTGAATTTCTATACTGGAGACAAGTGGTAAAAATTAAGCGGGAAACATGGAAAAGTGAGGAGATATGGGTAGCTGTTAGATCTCATAGAGTTGTGAACTACACAACGTAATTTTCCTTGTGAGCTCCCCTTGTCTCCATCTTCACTAGAGTTTACTAAGAAGAAGAAATTGCTATATATTTATGAGGAGGCAGCAGAGATTATGAGGAAGAAAACTCCAGAAATTTTCAGAAATTATGAGGAGATATCTTTGGGTTTTCATAGACTATAGAATTGGAAGCTTAAGATAATTGGATTAAGATCTTAGAGAGGAGTGGAGTACCCTGTGAACACTCACAGAGGCTTGCTTCTAACATACATATATACAGTCACACATTAAGAAAAACTACAGAGGGATTATACAGCAATACAGTTCTGTAATGGGCTTATTTTTTTTCTCTTAATTTTTTTTTCTCTGAACTAGACATTGTTCTAGTTAACAAGTACAAATTAAAATTTTTGTTTTAATATTGAAGAATATTATGGATATGCCACTTTGACCATTATTGCCATGTTTATCAAATTGTCATACATGGATCTGTTTTGTGCCCCTTCTGTTTCTTTGGTTTACTTTGTATTTCCCTGTTAATAGCAGTTGTATTTTAATTACTATAGGCTTTTTAAATGTTTAATACTTACCTAATTGTAAAATTCTTCACTTTAAAAAAGTTGTCATGCATAGCCTCACAGTTTGTTTCCAGATGAATTTTTAAAATTATTCTGTAAAATTTCACCTCCCTCCAAAATTCTATCATTATTTGATTCAGATTGTGATAATCTTAATTTGATGAAATGAACAACATTATCACACTATTGAGTCTTCCTTTCTAGAGATGGAAAATTACAAGTTTTATATTCTTTATTTTAGTTCTGGCTAGGAATGATACCTAAGCCAGAAACGAACACTTTACTTAGTCATTTTTGAATCGTGAAGGAAGAGGAAACTGTGGATGCATGTGCTTTGAGATCAAATCCTGGACTACTCTTTATAACTTGTTAAGTAATGGTAAAATTTGGAAAATATTTATGATGACTACCTTGAAGATATTAATATAAACAATAAGCTAGGTCAGGGTAAAAGTTATTTTACATTAGATTTATATTTACTCATTATCTGTTTTCATGAAATTCTGTCCTAGGATTTTTTTTTTTGCTAAAATGTTTATTGAGACATCTTGACTCTAAAAATTTAAAATAATTTTCTTGGAGATAGGGTAGGGGATTATGAGATACAAATTATCATGTATAAAATAAATACACAACAAGGATCTACTGTACAGTGCAAGGAAATATAGCCATTATTTTGTAATAACTTAGAATGGAGTATAATCTATAAAAATACTGAATCACTATGTTGTACACCTGAAACTAATATAATATTGTAAATCAATGATAATTCAATTTTAAAAATTAAAATAGATAAAATTATTTCCTTGAGTGTAACTCTTAATCTTGAGGCTATGCTTACTTAATGATGTTAGAGGAAATTATGTTTGCTGGAATATAAATTTTGTAGCATTAGGAATACACCATTAAAGTAGTATGTAACGAATGTACTTGTACTGACTCATTATTCTCTCACTGTCTATTAATTCATTAACGATTGTGCAACCTCACTAGATTATAATTGGTTTAAATCCAGATTAGTTAGGAAACCTCACATCCCTATGTTCTGCCTTTCCTTCCTCAGACATGAAAGTAGTGAATCCTGTTACTCTAGCATTTCTAAAAAGAAGCTTTTCTTTGTGTCTATTTAAATTTTATATTTCTCAGAAGTATAAAATGTGTAGCTTTCTGTTTAAGTCCAAACTTCTTGTTAAGTTTATTCCTTGATATTTTATAACTTTTTGCTAATGTAAAGAGAATCAATTTTCATTATATTTTATAACTAGTTACTGCTGCTTTATAAGAATGCTATTTGATTTATTAATTTTTGTATATTTGCCTTATATCAAACTATTAAAGAACCTTGTTTTCTTAGTTTATTAATTAATTCTCTTGGGTGTTTCTATATAATCTAAAATGTTTTGTCTTAGTTTATTAATTAATTCTCTTGGGTGTTTCTATATAATCTAAAATGCTGTGACTAATGTAACCATTTTCTCCTTTAAAATGTATAAACGTCTTTCTTTTTTTCTTATTATATTAGCTAGAGCTTCCAGAACTTTTTTTTTTTAACCTCTTTATTGGAGTATAATTGCTTTACAATGCTGTGTTAGTTTCTGCTTTATAACAAAGTGAATCAGCTACACGTATACTTATATCCCCATATCTCCTCCCTCTTGTGTCTCCCCCTCCCACCCTCCCTATCGCACCCCTCTAGGTGGTCACAAAGCACCCAGCTTATCTCCCTGTGCTATGCAGCTGCTTCCCACTAGCTATCTATTTTACATTTGGTAGTATATATAAGTCCGTGCACTCTCTCACTTTGTCCCAGCTTCCCCTTCCCCTTCCCCACGTCCTCAAGTCCATTCTCTACATCTGTGTTTAATCACGGATATGAGGCTAGGCAACACTCTTATTCCTAAGTGTAATGGAAAGACATAGTGTAATTTGGGAAGTAAGTATTATCACACATGCCAACTCCAAATCATTTGTGGAGCTGTCTAAAGGGCTGGGTTGAAAGTGATTCTGAGGCTCTGTCAGGGAACAGTGATATGGCTAATTATCATTGCCTGCCATACTTCTTTGAGAAGGGAGTTGTGGTAAATGGATTAGTAATGTTGATAGAGTTTCTAATGTTTAGCCTTCCTTGATCTGTAACTTCTATTTTTATTTCCTTTTTGATTGAAGAGTTACCAAGAAAAGTTTTTTTAAATTTCAGGCAGTTAGAATGTTTATTTTTAAAGATCCTCCTTTTGAAGTTAGCATTTAATTGCATTGTGGTTGAGCAATGTTTGAAATTTTATTGTAATGTTCTTCTAGTCTAGTTTATTTCTGTTAATGTCTATATGTCTATGTAAAGGATAAGTATTCTGTTTTGGAAGATAAAACTCTTTATATATCTTGTGAGCCAAGCATTTGAGTTTTTATTTAAATCTTTTTATAGCCATAGTCATTTTTTTGTCCACTTGGTTATGAAATTATCTAGGAAAGGTATGTTAAAGTATCTCATTGTAATGATTTTGTCAAATTTCTCTTGTCATTTATAATTGTCTTTATATATCTTGGCACATTGTTTTCCATTGTATACATATTAATATTTTTAATCTCCTTTGATACATTGTTTTCAAAAATATTCCTTCTAGATCAGTTGAATGTTCTTTTTTGGCCTAAATATTTCCCATATCTTTATTTTCAATTTTTCTACATCATTTAATTTTAGGCATATCCCTCTTACTTACAAATATAAAAGATGAGGTATAGAATTGAAAGACTGAGACTTATATGATTCACATCATCTCCAAAAACAGTAGACAACCACAATTGTACCAGTTTTGAAGTTAGAATTCCAAACAAGAGACTTTCTATACAATATGACCAAATTTTATCCATGATGCTATGAGCTGTAAGAAAGGGGAGTAAACAGGAAATAATTAATAGAACTTACTTGCTCTTAATTTTAAGTGATAATCTGGGTCAACTTTTCTTTTTGTCATTCTCTTTAAAAATAGCTCATAGTTTTTGGGGTAGATGTAGGGTATTTTCTTATTCCTAAATTGAAAGAGTTTCTTTTCAAATGTTAAAAGTCAGACACAAATTTGTAAAATTTGATCAGTTTAGTTTAAGAGCTTTTTTCAGTCCCCATTAGGGAATATATATTTATTCAGTGCCAAAATTGTAATACATTTTGGAAAAACAGTAATGAACAAGAAGTAGAAAGTCTCTAAACCCATGGAACTTATTTTCCAGGTCTAACATAATACACACAAAGAAATACAAAACAAGGAATGCCTCTGAGTCCCAGCTGAGTGAATTTCCTGTATTGTCTTGGCCTGCCAAACCGATCCAATTGGTTCCTTATTGTTGGGCATTTCATTGTTTCCAGTTTTTTCCCTGATAAGCAATGTTGCAGTGTGTATTTCTGTACATAATTATTTTGTAATTCTCTGATTACTTCCTTAGTCCCCAGAAGTGGAATTACTACACTAAAGGATAGTTGATCCTTTATTGATATTATTATATCTTGCCAAATTGCTTTCTACAGTCGTTATGATGCCCTCCCCAGGAAAACAGGAGACCTAAGCCCTTGATAGCCTTGATTGCCGGAATCAGGCATTTTCAGTGGGTGAGGAAGTCCTTCCCACCTTTACAGGGTGAGGAACAGAGGAGCAAAGTTTGAATTACAGATGAGAGTGGGTCTTGGGGTCAGGAAAGCCTGAAGGGTCAACTTCAACAGAATATGTGAAGAGCAAGAACAAAATCGAAACAAAGAATGGCCAACAGAAAACAGCAACAGCAACCACATCGAAAAACAAGGCTAAATTTGGGGAAGTAAATCCTAGAACTATGCTCTTAGATAGTAAAATGAAGGAGAAAGAATCCATTTATGAATCCTCAATCGTGTCCACTGGTGGAGAGGGCACTGTTAAGAGTACTGAGGCTATTTAGATTCCTTCTCTACCTAGTCTCATTCCTATGGCTGAAAGGGAGCCACGGTTTCTAGATATGCCAAGCAGAAAGATTTAACATCCGTAGGGATAGTGTGAACTTGGGAGGAGAATTTCATGAATGACCCTCTAAGTCACATCCATTCTAGGTATGGAGTTGACCATGATGATAATTTTGGGAATCCAGCACCTCCTGTAAATGAAACATAGGCTGGAGGCCAACTCTGGTTTCAGAAAAATGCAGGGAACTGGAGTTAAAAGACCCAGTTTAAAAGTTGCTTTCCCCTTTAAGAAAGAAAAATAGCTCTTAATGAGTACAATATATGCTGAATGGATTTATTAGGTTAGGAAAAGCCTCAAAGCAAATCCATTATTTCTTATAATGTTCTTAAACTTCTAATATACAAATAGGAAAAGGTAAGAACCTCTGAGTGCAGTAACTTCTTGGTTTTCCCTATTATGAAATATGTGTTCACTTCAAAGATAGAGCACTACTGTTTAAATAATTACATGTTGTAAAATAATGATTACTATGAAAATTACTGTTTCACAGCTGTGTTAACTGATATAAATGAAATACCAGTAAAACTTATCAAGAACCTTTCTTAAGGGAAATTCTCCTATTAAAAATTCAGAGAAAGTCCTGATGTCGAAGAAAATAAGTTCACTTTTCTCTTCTTTCTACAGCAGACATTTGTAATAAAATGTTGTTACTATTATCATTTTAACAGTGATTACTTAAAAGTTTGTACTCCTCTGAAATCTAATCAAAAACAAAATTCTATTCCATTCATTATAGTCAAAATTTTGAGGCAAGCTCCACAAAAGCAAGGACTATTATGTTCATGGCTGAATCACCAGGGCCTAGAATAGGAGCTATCACATAGTACATATCAACAAGTAACTGTTGGATTAATGAATGAATTAACTTCTAAATCAGTACTTTTCTTTTTACTTTTCTTTTTTTTTTTTTTTTGCTTCTCAGTGAATATCAAGAAAGTTCTTTTGATTAGATTGTAGATGTTGCCTCTGATAAAGTTTCCTGAAATTCTGTGATCAGTATTTACTATCTTAAATGGGACCTGGTAGAATACTAGATCAGGTATAGGGGCTGGGCTTGGATCCTTCTGACCAGCATGTATGACTACATTTTACATTTTTCAGTTTTCCCCAAGGGTGGCTCTTGAGTTTTTAAGATGCTTCTGAATATAAACATTTCTTTTTTGTTCACCTTATTCATCTTCAGGAAGCCCTTATCTGCAGCAAGTTTTATGGTAAAAACTCTCTAAGTGCTGTATGGTGTCACCTCATTTTGTATTCTGGATTTTGGAAAAGGTTGTATGTAGGTAGTTGGTTTGGTTTTCTTATACACCACAGATGGCATATATGAAGAATTTAAAGAGAATGTACCTTCCTGTGCTAAACTGGGGTTCCAGTTGATGTTCCAAGCTGCCATGGCCTGGGTAAAATAATTGGATACAGAACAATGCTGAAAGCAAGTGCTTCTTATGCACAAGTAGGGTAATTAATTGTCCACCACTTGAACCAGCTCCCTAGAGGAAGACATGAGAGGGGTGATTCTTTTTGGAAAAGAATAGTCAGTAATCAAAACAGTATGGTATACCAGTACTGTACCATTTTGATTACTGTAGCTTTGTAGTATAGTCTGAGGTCAGGGAGCCTGATTCCTCCAGCTCTGTTTTTCTTTCTCAAGTTTGCTTTCGAGTCTTTTGTGTTTCCATACAAATTAAAAAATTTTTTGTTCTAGTTCTGTGAAAAATGCTATTGGTAATTTGATAGGAATTGCCTTGACTCCGTAGATTGCCTTTTGGTAGTATAGTCATTTTGACAATATTTATTCTTCCAATCCAAGAACATGTATATCTTTCCATCTGTTTGTGTCATCTTTGATTTTTTTCATCAGCGTCTTACAGTTTTCAGAGCACAGGTCTTTTGTCACCTTAGGTAGGTTTATTCCTAGGTATTTTATCTTTTTTGATGTGGTGGTAAATGGGATTGTTTCCTTAATTTCCCTTTTTGATCTTTCATTGTTAGTGTATAGAAATTCAACAGATTTCTGTGTATTAGCTTTGTATCCTGCAACTTTACCAAATTCATTGATGAGCTCTAGTAGTTTTATGGTAGTGTCTTTAGGATTTTCTGTGTATAGTATCATGTCATCTGTGAACAGTGACAGTTTTACTTCTTCTTTTCCAGTTTGGATCCCTTTTAATTCTTTTTTTTTTTTTTTTTTTGTCCTCTGATTTCTGTGGCTAGGGCTTCCAAAACCATGATGAATAAAAATGGGGAGAGCAGACATCCTTGTCTGTTCCTGATCACAGAGGAAATGCTTTCAGTTTTTCACTATTGAATGTGATGTTAGCTGTGTGTTTGTCATATATGGCCTTTATTATATTGAGGTAGGTTCCCTCTACACTCACTTTCTGGAAACATTTTATCATAAATGGATGTTGAATTTTATCAAAAGCTTTTTCTACATCTATTGAGATGATCATATGGATTTTATTCTTCAATTTGTTAATGTGGTGTATCACATGGATTGGTTTGCAGATACTGAAAAATCCTTGCAACCCTGGAATAAATCCCACTTGATCATGGGGTATGATCCTTTTAATGTATTGCTGGATTTGGATTGCTAGTGTTTTGTGGAGGATTTTTGCATCTATGTTCATCAGTGATATTGAGTGATATTGGCCTGTAATTTTCTTTCTTTTTTTTTGTATCTTTGTCTGGTTTTGGTATGAGAGTGATGGTGACCTCATAGAATGAGTTTGGAAGTGTTCTTTCCTCTGCAATTTTTTGGAATAGTTTCAGAAGAATAGGTATTAATTCTTCTCTAAATGTTTGGTAGAATTCACCTGTGAAGCCATCTGGTCCTGGTCCTTTGTTTGTTGGGAGTTTTTGAAATCACAGATTCAACTTCAGTGTTTGTAATTAGTCTGTTCATATTTTCTGTTTCTTCCTGGTTTGGTCTTGGGAGATTGTACCTTTCTAAAAAATTGTCCATTTCTTCTAGGGGTCCATTTTAGTGGCATATAGTTGCCTATAGTAGTCTCCTATGGTCCTTTGTATTTCTGTTGATTGTAACTTCTCCTTTTTAATTTCTAATTTTATTGAGACTACACTCTGAGCACCACTGAAAGCATGGGGAAGGGACATATAAGATGCTCATGGGAGTGCTGGTAACTGTATTTCTGGTCCTGAGTGATAATTACTCATCTGTATACTTTATAAATACTTTATAATCACTCATTATAGTGTGCATATATCATTTATTTCATACACACAAATGCACACATACACATATGATAAAGGAAATAAAATACTTATTGTTCAGGGCTATCTGAATGTGGTAAATGAGCTTCCAGGCATATTACAGTCTCTTTGCTTACAAGCACTGCGCTCAGGCCTTGTAGATGGCTGTATAACTCACATTTCCTCCCTGAGCTGACAGCTTTCTGTATTGCCTGCAGGGAGATAGTCCCAGGGCGAAGGGAAGGGAAGCCACCTCCTCTCGCCACTGGTGGATGCACTACCTGGCTTATCTTTTGAGTTCATCTTCAACGCATAAAAAACAACATCCCTCATTCTTGTTATCAAGCATTCTGATTCAGCCTAGGCCTGTGGAATGTTGCTTCTATGTGCATCCTCGTGAAAAGTCCCAACTCAGCCTCACAACAAAACTACAACAGATATTAAATAAGGGATGTGTGGTAGTGCTTTGTAAAGAGTAAATCATTATACTAATACAATTACATTTGTATAAGCATAACTTATGGTAAGGTGTTACAAAATCCATGTAAACTTTCAGAAAATACAGGATTCTAATTTTAAGAAATTAAGAAAAAAATAAGTCCTTACCTAAGGAAGAGTTTACTTTTTTTTGCAAGCCAAAGTTAATATCCATAATACTAGTAAACACTATTAAAGACACTATAGAGGTCATCAGACTTTCTCCATTAATTAAATTGACAAGGCCTCTAGAAAGACCTGCAGAAGGAAAAATATTTTTTTAAGGTGGGAAAAACTTCATCAATGTTGAAGAATAAAATTTTATCAGCAATTAGAAGGATATTCAGCTATGTATTTATATCACATACTTTTCCTAATACTTAAGTATACTTTAGTCATGTTTGTAAACTCCCTTCAAGGAAATTTCGTTATGTATCAACTACAAGTTAAGTCTAGATCACCGTGATTAGTTACCAAATTAATTGTGGTTGATTATAGTTTATGTAAGTAAGATAATCAACTAGAGCTCTCATTCCTTGTTTCAAAGCACAGATGAAAACATAAAATTTATTACTTTTAATTCTGAGACTTGGCTTATATAAATACATACATCATGCATTTAAGACAAGAAAAACTGATGGTGGAGGAATAAAGTATATTTATAAACTAAGGCTTTATACCACGGTACCTAATCAAAGTATTAAGGCAATTGTCCTGATAATCACACTATAATTAGACATTGTCTGACTTTCCCATACATCACTTTCAATGGTTTTAGAAATCAAGCTCCATTAATGGAGAGCACCCTGATATAATCTACTTCCATCCTCATCCTTCTCTATTTATGATGATATTCTAAGTTTAGATATCCATCAATTATCATTTTTCTTTGCTATTCAATGTGCCTGTAGGGGAAAACTATAACTTTGAGCACCTTTAATGGTTTTCAAAATGTCCATAGAAAGGAAATATTATTAAGGAAATGGTAAAAGCCCTCCCTGTGAACCAACCACTCTATCGTTGTGATCACAACCTAATACAGTAAGTATGCTGTTGGAAGAGAAGAAAAGCCAAGGCAGTCTGTTCCTGTGGAAGTTCAATTGCCTTGATGGTCCAATTCTTCACCTCTCCCTTCATCCAGGCCCTCTGCTGTAAGAAGTTGCAGTTTCTCTCACCAAAGAGTTCTGATTTTTAAATTTAAAAAAAATATTATTTTTTAATGAGACTTGATGAAAGCAGAGGCTTGAGGAACATTTCTGCTTCCTCTCTCTTGGATCCCTGCCACCACCATGGCAGCATTCCCTGGCTACCCTTCTGGAGGAATGTGAGAAATACTTGGAAGAAAGGTGAATCTTCCTAGTTGAGGCCATCCTAGATCACTTAGTTCCCAAATGACCCTCCAGCTGACTGGAGATTCATTAGTAAGCCTAGCCACAATCAGTGGAGCCCAGCCTATGCCATCAGGGAGAGTGGGAGGGAAGGAGACGCAAGAGGGAAGAGATATGGGAACATATGTATATGTATAACTGATTCACTTTGTTATAAAGCAGAAACTAACACACCATTGTAAAGCAATTATACTCCAATAAAGATGTTTAAAAATATATATACATATAATTGTAGTTTTAAGCCACTATGTTTTGGTGGTGGCTTTTTAGTCAAAAACAAAGACAAAGACAAACCCTAACTGACACTGTTGTATAACTATTCCATTTTAGAAAATGGGGCTATAACAAAATGTGAGTATTTAGAAATAAATAACAGACAAGGAACATAAGAGAAGTCAGTGGACCCTAAAAAGCTCAAAACAATGTGAATGTATTCATGTACTCCAGACATTGGCCTGGGCAGATTTTATTTTTGAGAATAAAGTAAAAAATATATAAAAGTCTTGCTTTGAAAACTCAGACAAAAATGTTGCCAAGAGAAAGATACTTTATTTAAAAAAAAATTTTTTTAAGATGCAAATTGAGGAGAAAAATAAAATTCCAAAAGTAACGACAAGATGGCCAAAGTTTATGAGAACAACCTTGTAACTCAACCCAAAGAAATTATTTAAATTCAACAATGGTAAGCCAGGAAGTCAGTGGAATAAGTAACTAGATTCCAATTAAGAGGAGTATGGAATTCTCTCAGGTAGCATAGAACTCTTCCAAATCTTTTGAGTAGGAAAGGGCCTGACATTGACAGAGTCTCACAGAAGCAGGGTTGAGGGACAGACAAATCTCCTTGTCTTAAAGATATGGCTTTTCTTTATTCACATAGGTACAATTGAGGTTTCTGAACTACTCTGTTTCTACTTGCCTCAGAGAGCTCTTTCCTTTTCAAGTGGCCATAAAAAGTATGTGTGTGTGTATGTGCATGTATGTGCCATATTAAAATTATACTTTAATTCTACTTTAAAGCAAATGTTTTTGTTCTCATTACTAAAAAATAGCTGAGGGAATACAAATTAGGTAATTTTTTTTTTGAATGAGGCTCTTGGATTTTTTTTCTGGATTACATTGACTTGATATTTTATACTTCTAAATATAGATTTCTTTCTCCTAAAATAGTACACACTGTATCATTAATGATTTTATTGTTTTTGACTTTTTAGGCTTTTGGTCTTAATGGTGACAAACACTCCAACGACTTTTTCTTTCTTTTTTTTTTTTTTTTTTTACCAATAGCATTATCTTAATGACAGTGTTTTCAACAGAAAAGGGGTTTTGGGCAATAGAAATGTCACCGCAATGTACATGCAATATTGTGATTCTCCCAGAACTACTCTGTTGGCTCAGGATAGAAGCATGTATAAAGTCAAGGATTACAAATAATCCCCTGCCCTATTCCACAACTGAATGTAAGACTTAAAATACTAGGTAAGCCCATCACTGGCATTTCCTTCTTTTCTAAGCATCACCACCTGAATCTCTATGCTCAATCCCCAATGTCCCAGCACCCCACTTCACATAGTGAAAAGCTATAGTGAACAAAAGATCTTAAAACTAGACAGTTTAAGCATGGAATATATTTTAAATATAGGAAAAGAGAAAAATATACTTACCCAGGTCTTTTATAGAAGATGAAGTCAGCATAGGATCTGAACTCACAAGGATAGCTGAAAATAATAACCATGTGGTGGTTTTCAAAACTAATTTATTCACAGATGCCAAATACCAAAGAATTAAGGTATAATTAATCAAAAAGCCAGGAATTGTAATTAAAAGTATCTGCAAAGAAATTTTACAGATAGAAAAATCAGATGGCATTTGTATTCCATTTTTAAATGCAGATAATCAGGATACTGGAGATGTAGAATCACATGCAATCCATTAAAGGGAAATTTTAAATTATCTTATTTAACAACTATGTGATTGCAACTCTGGAAATAAGGAACAAATATTGCAATGAGATTCTTAGGACCTAAGAAATACCAGTTACAGGAAATACCACATTATAGTTAAAAAGGAACTTTTATACAATCTACTACATATAAAATAGATAAACAACAAGGTCCTACTCTAAAGCACAGGGAACTATATTCAATATCCTGTAATAAACCATAATGGAAAAAAAATGAACTTTTAATTTTCTTGATAAGGCCACTGAATATAGATGTATATGTGTGAAGGTATATACATACATACCATATATATATATATAATATATATATATAATATATACACATTTAACAATGCATAAAAACTGAGACATAGCCTATTAACATAGAAAAAGGAACACAAATTTAGAAAGAAGTTACAAAAGAGGGGAAAAAAGAGAAAACAAAATAATAGAAGGAATGTATAGAAAGGGCAGAGGACCAGAAAAAAGATGGGAAGGGGCATTCTGTTATTCTACAACTGGATCCTGGCCTTCTGCCTTCCCACCATTGTCTTCTACTTTCTCCTATTCTACCTGTGGTGGTTATCTAGCAAGATTTTATTACCAAATGCACTTGGGAAAATGTGGTGATTGTGCCTTAAAGTACCTATGAGAATTCACAACTACACCCTCATGTTCACTGTAGCATTATTTACAATAGCCAAAACATGGAAGCAAGCTAAATGTCCATCTATGGATGAATGGATAAGGAAAATGTGGTATCTATATAGAATATTATTCAGCCATAAGAAAAAGAAAGAAATCTTGCCATTTGCCACAATGTGGGTGGATCTTGAGGGCATATACTAAGTGAAATAAGTCATACAGAGAAAGACAAATAACATATGATCTCACTTACTTATATGTGGAATCTAAAAAAACAAAAAACTAAATTCATAGATACGGAGAACAGAGGCGGGCAGTGGGGTGGGGTGGGGGGTTGGAGGTGTGAAATGGGTAAAAGGGGTCAAAAGATACCAATTTCCAGTTATAAAACAAATAAAGCATAGGGATGCAATATACAGTATGGTGACTATAGTTAACAATAGTGTATTTCATATTCGAAATTTGCTAAGAAGGTAGGTCTTAAAAGTTCTTATCACAAGAAAAATGATTTGTAACTATGTGTGGTGATGGATGTTAACTAGACTTATTTTGGTGAGCATTCTGAAATATATACAAATATCAAATCATTATGTTGCACACCTGAAACTAAATAATGTTATATGTCAATTATATTTCAATTTAAAAATAAAATGAAATAAAAGTGGATAACTAAGAATTTCATAATGATGTTGAAAAATGCTCTTACTGCCAATATAAAATTAAAAACAGCAATATCATACATCCTTAATTATATCCTTAGAATTTCAATGAGTAAAATTAAAGACATGCATCATTTTGGAACTTTCCATAGAGATTACTAATATATCCTCCAAAAAGTTTTACCAACAAACACAGCCACCAGCAGTGTACTAATCATTCCCATTTAAAACAATTCTCCAGAGAAGTAAAATCAAATAAAATCCCCAGGTTCCTGTCTCAACTTTTGCTACATCAAGAAAAATGAAAAAGCACAAGTTCTTACCCCCTTATTTATTACACATTTATTCACTACCTACTATGCAATGAGGCATTGCAATAGGCACTGGAGAAAGACCTACCTAATGCAGTTAATGAAAAAGAGAATTCAGAAGAGCTAAAATATTAAAAGCTATCTTCCTTCTGATTATTTTAGTCTTTTGTCTGTACAGGGACATTCTTGTGGAGAGTTAGGGTCCAGTTGGGAAATAAATGGACTCTGACTCAGGAGGCCTGGGTGCTAGTCCTGAGTGATTTTGGTTGTCACTTAATCAGACATTTCTAACCCAATCTTAAAATTGACAGAACAATGACAGAGTGCTTATACGGCATTACTGAGGCCTGACACTATTGAGAGGGAGTCTTTGGTAGATAAAGCTTGATAACAGCATCAGAATGGTGAAAGAAAATCAAGGTCCCCTAGGTAATTTACCTCTAGGGTGGCTGAATTCTCAATTTAAGGTTATGGTGGTCAAGGGAGTTGTATTACTAACTCCTGTTCAAAGGAACAAATTAAAATGAGGCTTTGAGACAAGAGGATTGAGGGTCAGGATATCCAAATCTTTGTTCTTCCACCAAATAGCTGTTGATACCTCAATAAATCACATGGTATATTGTTTGCAAAAATGGCTGCAGTAATTCTGCTCCCTGAATCCACACCATTGGGTAGCTATCTTCCATACTGACTGAACAGGAGCAAACATGATGTAACTAGAGACCTAAAAAGTGGGGAGAGGGAAGTGTGGAGGGGCAATATAGAGGTAGAAGATTAAAAGATACAAACTATTATGCATAAAATAAGCTACAATGATATATCGTACAACACAGGGAATATAGCCAATATTTTATAATAACTATAAATGGAGTATAACTTTAAAAAGTTGGGAATCACTATATTGTACACCAATAACTTAGAAAATGTTATACACCAACTATACTTCAATAAAAATTTTCTCTTAAAAGCACTAGTAAATTCAAGTTTGCCCTCTCCCACTGATATTTGAGACTCTGAAATCACCATGTGAAGAAGCCTGGAATAATTGCCTGGATAATGAGATACATGTACAGTGACACTCATTGCCTATAGCCAATATTAACAGTACCAACCAAAAGACATATGAGCAGAGCCATCTAGCTCATCCTACCTCAGCTGACCCCCCAGTTGAACAGAGACTCAGGAGATGGCTTGACAGGGAACACTAGAACCAGCTCAAACTAGTATTATATCTCTATTCTTTTCAATTTCATTTTTTTGTAATTTGTCTGAATTTCATTTGCCTGGACTCTGTTTCAAGTGTAAGTTATTTTAATAGTTTTGATTCCAATGTATTTTAGGTAACAGCTTTATACTTGCAAAACTGTATTGATTACTTTGAAAGAAATGCACATCCTGCTTATAATCTAGAGTATTTTTTCTCAAGGTCTTTCCTGGAGGGGTTCAAATATCACATGATTAGAAAATAATCATAATAGCTTGTGAATTAGGATTATTGCTGTTTCTGTGAGTAGTCTTCTCTGTGCTGTTCTTTTATGTGTGTGTGTGGGAAATTTTAGAAGGTGGGTATTTGAAACACAACTTTTATCAGTAATTTCCTTTTACTGGACCTAGTATATTTAATAATAGCTTTCTTATAGTATCAGAGTTAAAATCATAAGTGGCGTTAAGTTTTGCCCGTCAGATTTTTTTGTTACTTTTTTCCTCCATAATTTCTTTCTTGAGTCTTCAACATGCTAGACAATTGAAAAGATATAGTTTATTCACTAAAATGTAGAGCTGAATTTACTTTTCCCACACTTTATACTTTTTCCTTGTTTACTTTGTTTTACAATTTGGAGCAAAGTTTTAAAATTTTTGAATATAGAGGGCAGTGGCAAAGACGTGGGGGGCGCGGTGCATAGAAAGACCTCGAGCTTACCTTCTCCCACTGGCACATCAAAATTACAACTATTTACAGAGTAGCTTTTGTTGAGAAAGACCAGAAGACTAGCAGAAATGATCTTCTACAACTAACTATATAAAGAACAAACCATGACAACCCAAGTGCCCATCAACAGATAAATGGATAAAGAAGATATGGTATATGTATTCCATAGACTATTACTCAGCCATAAAAAGAATGGAAGGCACCTATGCTCACCACTATACAACCAATGCAAAAAAGAATGAAATTCTGCCATTTGCAGCAATGTGGATGGACTTAGAAAATATTATGCTTAGTGAAATAAGCCAGACAAAGACCAATACTGTCTGATATCATTTATATGGGGAATCTAAAAAAATTAATACAAATGAATGTATATGCAAAACAGAAACAGACTCATAGACATAGAAAACAAATTAGTGGTTACCAAAGGGAGAAGGGACAAATTAAGTGTATGGGATTAACAGACACAAACTAGCATGTATAAAATAGTATAGTACAGGGAATTATAGTCATTATCTTATAATAACTTATAATGGAGTATGTTCTCCAAAAATACTGAATCACACTACATTGTAAACCTGAAACTAATATAATATTTTAAATATTTTAAATCAGCTATACTTCAAAAAAAAAAACACAAAAAAACAAACCATGAGATGTGTAGAAGGGCCAGAGACACGGTATAGTCAAAATCCATACCCACAGTGAGTGAGCCACAACTAGGAGGATAATTACAATTGCAGAGGCTCTCCCTAAGGAGCAAGGGGTCCAGGCCCTGCATCAGCCTCCCCAGCCTGGGGGTACTGCACCATGAAGATGATTCCTCTAGAACATTTGGCTTTGAAGGCCAGCAGGGCTTTCTTTTGGGAGAGCCAGATGGCTGTGGGAAATAGATACTCCCCTCTTACAGGGCACACCCAAAATCTCAGATGCTCTGGGACCCAGGGCAGAGGGAGTGATTTGAAAGGAGTCTGGGTCAGACCCACCTGCTGATCTCGGAGCGCCTCTCAGAGAGGAAGGATGCAACTGGAGCTCACCTTGGGAAAGTACTGGGACGCCTCAGGCCAAGCAGCTACCTGGGTGAGAATATAGCCCCACCCATCAGCAGGCCAATTGCGTTAACATTCTCTGAGTGTACAACTATCCTGGGACACAGCCCTGTCCATCAAAAGGCCTAGGATCCAACCCCACACACCAATGCACTGGCACTAGTCCTGGGATCCCCTGCATATCCACAGCCATCTGTAAGGACCTGGCTCTGCCCACCATCAAGCTGGCACTAGCCCCTGGACAACCCAGGCCCCAGCTCTGCCCACCAGCAGGCCAACACACCAATTCCAGGACCCTCAGGGCCCTGCAGCCAGAGAACCTAGGCCACAGCTCCACTCACCAGTGGGCTGGCACTAGCCCCAGGACTCATCCTCATCCACCAGTGGGTGGACATGAGCCCAGGGGCCACCAGAGCACCAAAGCCATCCAGATCAGCAGGACAGCACTTGCTCCAGGACCCCCTAGACCATGGCCCTGCCCATCAGTAGGCCAACACCAGTTCTGGGACCCAACCACCAAGCCTGTCAGCAAGCTGACACCAGCTCTGAGACATCTTTGACCCCTCAGCTCCCCACCCCTGGGTTCAGCCCTACTCACCAACAGGCCAACATGAACTCTGGGGTACTCCAGACTCTGTAATCAGCTGTGTCAGGAACTGGGCCCACCCACCAGCAGCAGACACTAGACCCAGGATACCAGGTCCCAAAACCACCCACTCCAGAACCCAGCTCTGCCCACCAGTGGGCCAACCCTAGCCCCAGGACCACCCAGGGCTCTGCAGGCAGCTGCCTGGCCCTGCCCACCAGCAGCTGACAGCACCCACACAAGGCAGAACCTGGCAACCAACTGGACTGGGTGTCAGCCACATCTACCAGAATGCACACAGTGGTCATCCTCCTTCAACAGAAGGACCCACAAAGCCCACACAGGAAGAACTCCTAGAGGATACACCTCTGGTGATGAGAGGAGAGTATGTTGCTGGGTCACAGAGGACTTCTAAAAAAGACCACTTCTCCAAGGTTGGACAATGTAACTAACTTACCAGATACATATAAATAAAACAGCAAATTAGGCAGAATGAAGCAGCAGAGGAATATGTTCCAAATGAAGGAAGAAGATAAAACCCCAGAAGAACTAAGTGAAGTGGAGATAAGCAACCTACCTGATAAAGAGTTCAAGGTAATGATCATAAAGTTAAAGCAAGAATATTAAAAGCAGCAAGGGAGGGGCTTCCCTGGTGACGCAGTGGTTGAGAGTCCGCCTGCCGATGCAGGGGACACGGGTTCGTGTCCCGGTCTGGGAAGATCCCACATGCCGCGGAGCGGCTAGGCCCATGAGCCATGGCCACTGAGCCTGCGCGTCCAGAGCCTGTGCTCCGCAACGGGAGAGGCCACAACAGTGAGAGGCCTGCGTACAAGGAAATTCCCAAAAGACGGTCAGCAGACTTTTCAGCAGAAACTTTGCAGGCCAGAAAGGAGTGGCATGATATATTTAAAGTGATAAGAGGGAAAAACCTAGAAACAAGACTACTCTACCCAACAAGGCTTTAATTAAAGTTTGATGGAGAGATGAAAAGTTTTATAGAAAAGCAAAAGCTAAAAAAGTCCAGCACCACCAAACCAGCTTTACAAGAAATGTTAAATGTACTTCTCTAAGTGAAAAGGAAAAGGCTACAACTAGAAATATGAAAATTATGAAAGGAAAAATCTCATTGGTAAAGGCAAATATACAGTAAAGGTAGTAGATCAACCACTTAAAAGCTGGTAGGAAGGTAAAAAGACCAAAGTAGTAAAATCATCTATATCAACAATAAGTAGTAAAGGGATACATAAAGCAAAAATATGTAAAATATGATGTCAAAAACAGTAAATGTGAGGGGGGGAATAAAAATGCAGGGTTGTTGAAACGCATCTGAGCTTAAGAGATCAGCAACATGCACCAATGGAACAGAATGGAAAGCCCAGAAATGAACCCACACTTATATAGGCAATTAATCTACGACAAAGGACGGAGAAATATACAATTTGGGAAAGGCAGCCTCTTCAAAAAATGGTGTTGAGAAAACTGAATAGCTACATGCAAAATAATTAAACTGTACTACTCTCTCACATCCTGCACAAAAATAAATTCAAAATGGATTAAAGACTTAAATGTAAGACCTGAAAAACTTCTAGAAGAAAACATAGGTAGTAAGATCTTTGTTATCAGTCTTAGTAACGTTTTTTTGGCTATGTCTCTTTGGGCAAGGGAAACAAAAGCAAAAATAAATAAATGGGACTACATGAAACTAGAAAGCTTTTGCATAGTGAAGGAAAGAAACTCTCAACAAAACAAAAAGATCACCTACTGAATGGGAGAAGATATTTGCAAACAATATATTGAATAAGGGGTTAAGATCCAAAATGTACAAAGAGGTCATAATACTTAACATCAAAAACAAACAAACAAACCTGTTAAGTAATGGGCAGAGGATCTGAATAGACATTTTTCCAAAGAAAACAGAAAAATGGCCAATAGGCATATGAAAATGTGCTCAACATCACTAATCATCAGGGAAATGCAAATCCCTGATTTCGACAATGAGATATCGCCTCACGTCTGTCAGAATGGCTATTATCAAAAAGACAACAAATAAGTTTTAGAGAGGATGTAGAGAAAAGGGAAACCTCATGCACCATTCATGGGAATGTAAATTGGTGCAGCCACTATGGAAAACGGTATGGAGATTCCTCAAAAAATTAAAAATAGAACTACCTATCATCTGGCAATTCCACTTTTGGGTATTTATACAAAGCAAATGAAAATGCTCATTCAAAAATATATGTGCACTCTATGTTCATTGCAGCATTATTTACAATAGCCAAGGTATGGAAGCAACCTAAATGTTCATCGATAGATGGATAAAGAAGATGCGGTTTATATATGTGTGTGTATATATATATATATATATATATATACACACAAACAACACACAGACACACAATGGAATATTACTCAACCACAAAAGAATGGAATCTTGCCATCTGTGGCAAGAACTAACTGAACAAATGTAACAAAACAGAAACAGATTTATATAGATATAGAGAACAAACAGGTAGCCACCTGGAGAGGGGTTGGGAGAAGGAAAGAAATAGGTGAGGGAGATTAAGACGTACAAACTTCCAGTTGCAAAATAAATGATTCACAGGTATGAAATGTACAGTGTGGGTAATATAGGCAATAACTAGTTAACATCTTTGTATGGTGGCATATTGTAACTAGACATTGCGATGATCATTTTGAAAAGTATATAAATATCAAACTACTGTGTTGTGTAACAGGAACTAACACAGTGGTATAGGTCAATTATACTTCAAAAATAAACAAACAAGCAACCAAACTCATAGAAAAGGAGATCAGATTTGTGGTTACCAGAGGCAGGGTGGGAGGGGGTGTGAGAGGGAGAATTGGATGAAGGCAGTCCAGAGGTACAAAACTTTCAATTATAAAATAAATAAGTAGTAGGGATGTGATGTACAACAATATGATGAATATAATGAACACTGCTGTATGTTACACACAAAAGTTGTCAAGAGAGTAAATCCTAAGTGTTCTCATTACAGAGAAAAATATTTTTTTCTATTTCTTTAATTTTGTATCTGTGAGATGATGGATGTTCACTAAATTTATTATGATAATCATTTCATGATGTATACAAGTCAAATCATGATGTACCCCTTAAACTTATATGGTGCTCTACATTGATTATATCTCAATAAAACTGGAAGAAGAAAAATGATTTTGTAAAAATTGAGTGTCCATATGAAAAAAAAATGAAATAGAACACCCAACTCACATCATATAAAACAATTAACTCAAATTGGATCTTAGACCTAAATGTGAAATCTAAAACTATTAAACTTCTAGAAGAAAACATAGCAAAAGATCTTAGTGACCTTAGAATAGGCAAATAATTTTTAATAGGACATAAAAACACAAATTCTAAAAGAAAAATTGATGACTTGAACTTCATCAAAAGTAAAAATTTTGGGAAAAAAGAAAACTACAGTGGTATCAAAGTGGAGACTTATTTTTGATTGTGAATCTAAGTCATACATGGAAGACAATGACACTGTTATGTAAATCTTGAAGAACCTGCTAAAAACAATATGTAATGGATTTTTTAATCAATTTAATTAAATATAATTTATCTTGCTTAGGAATGACTTTTGAAAATAATGCCTGTAATAGTCACTATGTAAATTTTTTCACCTGGCATCTATTTGAGACTTTAATAATAAGGCTATAGAAATGATTTCCTACTTTTCTCTTTGAATTAATATTCAAAAGAAATATACTATATAGAAATGACAAGTAATGAGAAAGTTAGTCTTTGCACTTGTACCCCATGACCTTGCAAATGACTATCTGTACCAAAAATTACATAATATTTGGACAGAATTTCTAAGGTAAATCAAATGAAATTGAATCATTAAAAAAGAGAAAGTTGGATCAGTACTTACCTCTCTGAGGCATTGATGAGGGATTGACTTCAAAGAAGTCTGAGGGAATTTTCTAGGATAATGGAAATTTCTATATCTTGATAGGTTGATATTTGTCAAAACTCATCAAACTGTACTCTCAAAATGTATGCATACTATTGCATATAAATTATACCTAAATATAGTTGATTTTTAAAACTGTAAAAAAATCTGAACACAGATAACATGTAGTAGTTCATGAGTGAATAATATTATTGAAAATAACACTTCTTACCTGCCAGAATAACTTGTGGAGCAGGTAAACATCCATGTCAAATGCAACATTAAAGAGAATTATTGGTGTAAATATATCAAAAAATAAATGTGGATCCATCCACTGTACGGCATCTGCATAGTTTTGGACCTAATAATATAAAAATGTTATTTTCTCATTTATCTGTTGGTCTATTAGCATGGAATACATGCCAGGCACTCCTATGCCTAGCACAAGATAGAAAGATTAATCACAACATAGTAAGTGCTGAAGTCTTAACTCTTGGATTTTCATAATTTTGCATCAGATCATTACCAACTACAGCAAAAGGTTAATGAACATCTCTATGCTTCTTTTTCTTTTTTTTTTTTAAGAATAGATATAGGAAACAGTTTGACAAAAGTACTGAAGGGTATGTAGGCGATTTTCAGGCATACAAGAGAAAGAAAGAGATTTCAGGTAGACGGATCATCATGCACAAAATCCACAAAGGAGTAAACAATCGTATCAATTTCCAGAAACTACGTAATTAGCCATGGATTATACAGAAGATGTGTATGGAAGAATAGCAGGGATAGAGACTGGGAAGGTAATGCAGATTATGAAATAACCAATTAATGGTGTTTATCATAAAATATTTAGTTGATAGTTTTAAATCCTATATGGGCATCTGTAACCAAGCAGGACCCTATGGGGCCTTCCCCAGAGAGATGTCTCCCTTATATCCTCTGCTTTAGGTCCTCTCTGAAGTATCCAGATAATAGTATCTCATGCACATTTCCTGAGTTGTTTTACAGATGCAAACCCCCGCACCAAATGAAAGAAATTAACACATCCCTTCAGGAGTCTGGCTGGAACCAGGAAATATGTGCAACAATTTTTGATCTTTTTACTTTACCTCACCATCAACCAATCAGAGAATTGTGCATGAGCTCATCACATACCCTGGGACTCCCTTCCTTTGCCTTGCTTTTAAAAATGCTTTGCTGAAACCCATCAGGGAGTTCAGACTTTTTTTTGAGCACTAGCTGTCCCATATTCCTTGTACAGCACCTTACAATAAACGCTGCACTTTCCTTCACCACAACCCACTGTCAGTAGATTGGCTTTACTGCCCGTGGGCAAGCAGACCCAGTTTGGTTCGTTAACACATCCATTCAACATTCACTCATTAAGGAAACACTGAGTACCTACTGTGTTAGGCTCTCTCCTTCCATTTGGGAAATGATTCTTCATGGGTCTCTTGTGTTTCTCTGTATGCTATGGATGGAGGCATTGACTGCTTTTCTTCCAGGAATATTTTTTTTCAAGAATATTTGTAAGGCTAACAGCTTTGGAAGATAATGCAAGTGTCTCCCTCCAGAGAAAAAGGCAGGTTTACTATACTGTCCAGTGTTATAAAGATATTATCTCTCTCTGGAGCAAGAGGGCAGATGAGCTCACTGCCCATCATAAAATATTCAAGTTCTCTAAGCTCAGATTTCTTCTCCTATAATGCAACGCATTGTGTATGCAGGTTTCACCTTGCCCTCTTTACTTCTCCCTGTGGGGCTCATGGAACAGGGGCAAGAAAATACTGAGACTCTGGCTTCTGTTATTGCTATGAGTAATAAAGTCCTTTGTTTCTAGCCCAGGAGTCCCGTGTCTTTTGCCAGGACGATGAAACTGTGGCAAGCAAAATTATTAGATTGAAAGTTGAGTAAAATCTTAGACCGTTCACAGTTCTCAACATATGGTCTCTTCCTTTAAAGAGTTGTTGACAAATAGTAAAGTTTATAGAAGTACTTAAAATTGCACTTATGTCAAAAATCAGATGATTATAAAACCTGTTCATGACAAATGAAGGAGTAATCTGCTTCTGGTTCTGGCATGGATACATGGTTTCCATTATGGTTTTTAACATCACTGGTTAAATTTGTTTGGGAAAGTCAATCATTTTCACACACGTTCGTGTTTATATACTGATTAACTAGGGCAAGTGTTGGCAAACTATGGGCCCTGGGAACAAATCTGGCTCAATGCCTGTTTTCATAAATAAAGTATTATTGGAATACAGCCATACCAATTTACTTATGTATTGTCTATGGCTGCTTTTAAACTACAATGGCAGAGTTGAGTAGTTGTGACAGAGATCATATGGCCTTCATAGTCTAAAATATGCACTATATGGCCTTTTACAGAAAACACTTTGCCGCCAACCCCTGGGCTAGAGGACTATTTAATGTGTCAATAATGCATTCTATATTCCTTGTAGTAAGCATATTGTCTCTCCTTTACCTGACTCCGGCTGTTCCCAACTATTTAGTAATACTGTATATGCCTTGACTATATACTTTGTCTTGTTCCTCACTTCCAGCTCCATGTAAGAGGTTCAGTGTATGTTTCTTGAAATATTCTAAGGCCGGTGCACTTAGAGAGTAGCCTCTATTCTAATGGGAACACTATGAAACATTCCCAAGGCAATAGATTTGTTCAATGTCAGAATTCTCTTGCCACTAGAGTCCTGTATCAGTAGCTCAAAGTCTCTCTGGGCTTCTATCTTGTTTACCAATTTCTTGTCTAAGGTTTTGAATTATGATTAAATACTCAGCTACTCACATTCTTAGCAGCTGTACATGTACTCATTCTGAATTGCCAACCTAGTTTCAGACCTAGGCTCTGTTTTGACTATGTTACCTGGATTTCAGCTCTTTCATGCCTGGTTCCTTCTTCTACACAGCTGATATGATATTATCCACATCATAAGCCTCTATCAACTGGCACAGCAGTGAAGAAATATGTTTACAAATTTTCTTAAGCCATCTTTGTATTTATATGAATCTTAGATATAGTCAGATATATAAAATATTTACTATATTTACTATATTTACTCATATTTACTATACACACCTGGTCAGATGTAAAACTGAACATTTCAAAACTGCATCCAAATAAAAATAATATCACAGGGAGAGGAATTGGAAAGTCTTTCAAGTGTAGGTTCAAAAATGCTGCAAAAAAATATGTCTATTGAAAGGCAGTGAAATACCACATTTATAGAACTTTAATTGGACATGACTTCTTAATACTGAGGACAATGAAATACTGCACCACTCCTTACTTGCTATATTCCTGTAACTGAAACCCTCCCTCACACTTAAGCATATAGAATCAGTATAATTGGTCATCCACTAAATTCATGCTTTACTTCTTTTACAAAGTCTATCATTTTCTTAGAATCTTTATTAAATATTGCTAGTAATCATTCGTTCTTGTGTTCCTACTAAAATATTTACAGCAGTTTATGTACATGCTATAAATCAGATATTCATTTCTTTAGCAATCCTGCAATGAGGGATTAATAAATTACTAACCTTAAATGAAATATCCTGGCTGATTCCCAAGATAGCAATGAGGAATTAGTATAATAATTTAATAATGAGAAAAACTAGCTACCTATTACTAATTACCTACTACCCATTAGAAAGCCTATAAAATGAATATTTAACTTTGTTTATAATTTTTTTCAAGGTGCAATAAGTAGTATCACAGCATTTCCTTCAGTTTAATGTTTCTAATTCTTTGTAATACAATTCCTAATCAGGTCAAAAGCACATGCAAAAAATGTGCTTTCTTTGGATTTCTACAGTGTTCTTTTCTTCTCATAAAAGCTGGGCATAATTTACCATTTGGACAAAACCTAAGGGAACACCTACCAAGGGGTTAAAAAGTAACTGAATCATTCAGAAGACCTATCACTTTGAAAATTCTTTTTCCAAGTGAAGAAATCTGTGGGACACCTAATTTTAAAATATGAATGAAACTCTAGTTTATGATGATGCAGGTAACAATAAAATCCCTAACCTTTGATTTTCTGCTTATCTTGTTCAATTCTCCACATCACTTAAATCTAACCACAACCTAGCAAGTAAGAAGGTATGAATACTCTGAACTCAATAGAGGTGAAGAATGTGGATCAGATCTACATGGTCTCTCCTCAGGGGCAGATTACCGTTGGATTCATTTGATTGAAAATCTTGGTATAGAGGTATGAATTTAGAAAAAAAAATCTAATTTCCTATTATTGCTACTTTTCTTAATTCTCTATGGTGACATTTACAAAATACAAGCACAAAACACACTTAAATAAAAAGAATTACACCTACCTCCAATTGTACAGATCAAAGACAATATTAGAATGATATCAGGGAGGTCCTGAGAAGTTTTTGTGAATGTTGTCCTAAAAATATCCAGCCATATGTTGGTAATTCCTTTGTTAAGAAAAGTGAAATTAGAAACAGGGCCACTCATCCTGTGGTTTCTCATAGGCCGTCTGAATCCAACTCTTAGGACTCTCTGCAAAACTCACCTAGGACCAAAAGAACATAAGATTTTCCTTCTTGGTGGCCTTCTACAGCTTTTCTTAAAAAATAAATAAAAAGCCTATATTTCTCTTTAGTTATTTCTAGTGATTTCTTAAGGTGTGCCCAAATTAGGGATGCCTCCCTCTTCTATGATGTTTTCAATTTAGATGATAGAAGAATTACAACCCCAAGTGATAGAGACGAGCCAGTGTCATCCTGTGTTCTTATGATGCCAAGCGCTACTCAGCTATTTTCGTCCTGTATCTATCCAGCTGAAAAGAGGATTTTTCATGTAACCAGTCACCAGGACCACAAGCTGGTGCAGGTTACTTAGTTCTGAGGATGGACAACCAGGGGTCTGCTCTCAGCTTATCTGAGCCTCTGGAAGCATGTTCCGGCAGCTATTCCAAAGTAAGAAGTGGTGGTGGTAAGAATATTCTGATCTCTTTTGTTGTTCTATCCAGACAGAAATGAATAGACTATGATGATGTTTAATAACAGCCTTCTTTTATCTCCTCTGAGACATTGATAGGCCATGTTTTCTCTAACTTTTAAATATTTTTATAGCAACCAAGGACCTAAGAAAAATATTGAAAACAAGATGATTTAAAACAAGGCAGTTGTTACATGTTTCTATTGTTACTTCTTGGAAAAGGAACAAAGGCCATGGTGTGTCTTGGTTTGAAGAAATAGGTAATAGCTGCAGTCTGCCAATCCCACTTGCTTCCCATGGTGAGGAAAGTTTTACGTCGGGGTCTTAAACTTCATGCAGGGAACTCTTCCAATTCTCTCATAATATTAGCTTAACCTTTTCTCATGTCTATTAGCATCTCATCTGGCTGCCCCGCTAAGCAATCAGTTATTACTAAACTTCCTCTCACAATCCAGCAATGTCTTTTTCAGTTTCATATTTCACATACATATGTTTTATAATATGCTCTTTACTGACTATAAAAACAACCTTTTGAAAGAAAATTAAATGAGTACATGCTTATTGTGAATATTTTTGAAATAAATATGTAAAGAAGCATTTCAAAAACAAAAAAAAATATGCACAGTCATGTCATCTAGTGGCTTTTATATATTTTATTTATATAGTTCTGTTCATCCTTATATAATTATACCTTCTACTTCTTTCCACATGGTATTGTAACACCAGCATCAAAGGGCCTTGTGAACACTGTTTACAAACGTTGTACCATATTAGCACCAATGTAAAAGTGTCGATTCTCTGGTCAGATTGCGACTCTCTGCACGCAAAGATCTGATGGGCTGCTGCTTGCAGGGTAAAAGACTCTGAGCAACTTGCTGTTGGCCTCAGTTTTCTAATCTGTATAGTTTCCCAGTCTATGTAATTCCTCTCCCTGTATTTATAATTTTATTTGAAATCACCTGGGGAGCTATAACGATACTATTGCCTGAGTCTTATCCTCAGCGATTCCTATTTAAATCAGTCTAGGTGGCAGCTTGGGCTCCCCAGGCAATTTTAATGTGTAGCCAATGGTAGTAACCACTGTGATTCACCCAATTCAAAGGCAACATTGCTCAGTTTTCAGTCTCAAAGCCAGCTTATTTTCAATATTCTTGAGTCAGATATTTTGAGAAAGGGTACCAATGCCCTTCTGGTGAAGACCCCAGAAACACAACTGTAGTTGACAAGTTTGGTTTATAATGTGTCTCAGTGAGGGAGGCCATTCACCCTGGGGAACTGTTGGGAGGTTCAGTAAAAGGATGTTAGAAAGAACTAATTGTGGATCTGGGTAATTTTGGAGAAGGTCTAAGGAAGTGAAAGTTTGCTATAACTTGGGTGCTGTCACAAAGCAAGGACAGGGCTTCCCTGGTGGCGCAGTGGTTGGGAGTCCGCCTGCCGATGCAAGGGATACGGGTTCGTGCCCCGGTCCGGGAAGATCCCACGTGCCGCGGAGCGGCTGGGCCCGTGAGCCATGGCCGCTGAGTCCGCGCGTCCATAGCCTGTGCTCCGCAACGGGAGAGGCCACAACAGTGAGAAGCCGCATACCGCAAAAAAAAAAAGCAAGGACAATTCTGTGATTGGGTATCTCAATAAATCTTATGTATAGAGAAAGCAGACTAGAATGGGGATAAAGCTGTGATGAGTACAGAAGCAGCAGCCACTCATTTTAGATGAGGGAGGGGATGTTTGGTACTGTATGGGTTGCATGGTGACTTCTTTTTGTCCAACTTTATTTACGGTCTCCTAGTGAACTCATCTGATTTTGATGTTCTGTGAGATTATATGTCCGGTAGGAGAACAGCATGGACTAGCTGTGAGCATCAGACCAGCTTGTAGTAATACTAGGTGACACCTAGCTCTGGGTGTCAGACCAGTTCCCTGATGTTTGGGGCTGCTTATTTTTGATTTGTTTCATTTTTCCTCAAAGGATTTCTAAATTCCTTAACCTCACTTTAACATGTTAAGAACTGAAAGTAGACCAAGGGATCTTGATAGTAATTTAAGTGATAGAGGAGAGCAAGCTCAGTTATCCCTCTAAGACAGAGATTTTCAACCTTGACTGCATATTGGAATCAGAGAGTTTTAAAAATACAGATACCTGGGTGGTACCACAGAGGTTAATTTAATTGGTCTAAGGTGCAACCTGAGTATTAGGAACCTAAAAACTTCCCAGTGATTCTAATAATCAGTCATTATTTAGAAGCACTGCTCTAGGAGAAATCTGTGCCATTAGGGAAGAACATTGTGATAGACTGATGGTATTTGCTCCCAGCATCAAACTATTTAGGAAAACATTGTCAATTTCACCTATTAATTTTCTCACTGTTACTCCTGGACTAAATATTCTGGAGCAAATGGGTTTGACCAAAAAAGGAAAACTATTTTCTGCATCATAGTTATACATTCCTATAGGCTCTCAGAATTTAATACAGTTAAGGAAATTATTGTTTTCCAAACTAAAAGCAGGGACACATGTTCCCATAAGCATTTTCTCATTTCTAAAATTGTTTATTTGAAACCTTAATAGCCATGACTCAAAAAGACACATGTACCCCAATGTTCATTGTGGCGCTATTTACAATAGCCAGGTCATGGAAGCAACCTAAATGCCCATCGACATATGAATTGATAAAGAAGATGTGGTACATACATACAATGGAATATTACTCAGCCATAAAAAGGAACGAAATGGGATCATTTGTAGAGATGTGGATGGACCTAGAGGCTGTCATACAGAGTGAAGTAAGTCAGAAAGAGAAAAACTAATATCATATATTATTAACGCATATATGTGGAATCTAGGAAAACGGTACAGATGAACCTGTTTGCAAGGCAGAAATAGAGACACAGGCATAGAGAACAAATGTATGGACACCAAAAGGGGAAAGGGGGTGTGGGATGAGTTGGGAGATTGGGATTGACATATATACACTAATATGTAAAAAATAGATTACTAATGAGAACCTACTGTATAGCACAGGGAACTCCACTTCACTGTACAGTAGAATCTAACACAGCATTGTAAAACAACTATACCCCAATAAAAAAAATAAATTAAAAAAGAAAACCTTAATAAGTGTTTATACATTCAATCCTAATAAATCTCTTTCATAAAAGAATAAAATTACTGCAAATCTTAATTATTCTTGAACTTTAGGGACATATATGATCAAGTTCAACAGAATTTCCCTGTTTGGCTGTAAATACTCAATTTGGCTTCTTCAACCTCTACTCCAAATTCTCCTAACAAACCTTTCCCCTGACCAAAATGATCTCATGTTAAGTTAGCATGTAAATGCTAATATCATTCTAGTTTGATACTTTAAAGGATATGGGTAAAGAAGTAGCAGTTTAGATTAAACAGATTTTCAATGTAATTAAAACTCCTCTTCAGCTTAAATTGACTTTTGACAATTTTGAATAAGTTTGTGAGTTAATGCCTCATTAGGTAAAAAATATTGATTTGCCTTGAAATTGCCACATAGGTTTCCTATAGTAACTTATCAATAAATTAAATAATGCCTCAAATCTCTTTCTGTGTGGAGTTAATAACTGTCCTCTCAAAAATGGCATATGGATTTGTCCTGAACATCACTTAGCCTTGAGAAATTCTCTCTCATGGCGTGGAAATCGTACTGATTCACTCTGTACTTGAAAATGGGAAATCTTTCTTCCTTTTAATCACCACATTTTGCAGGAATTTGGTGACAAAATTATCCTGAAAAGAGAGCTGTGGGATCCCAGTAATCTTCATTAGCTGTAAAGCTCTCATTGATTTATGACAGATACAGAACTGGGGTTGGATTGTCTCTTCAGAAGACTCTCCACACAATACAGCGGGGCCTTACTCACAGACTCCGAAGGTGGGCAGTCTGTTGCCCTCCTAAGGCTTCTTCACTCAGAACGAGCCCCTCCTCCCTCTCGGCTCTGCTGCATACACCTGAGGAGATTCACCACGGCATCAGTGTGCTTTCCTCTTGGTGCCTCATAAGGCAAAGGGAACAATCACCAGGCAGGTGAGCCACAGTCTGGAAAGTTGATATGGGAAGTGTAATGGAGGAGGGGCAGGGGCTAAGGGACAGAAATTCACACTGAAAGGCTGGTTGATCTTCGGAAAAGTGCTTGATTGGCTGCCATAGGAGAGTTGGAAACTACAAGAGGGAGTGGCTGGCTGAATCTGTAGCTGGAATACTGTGGGAGCATTTGTTCTTCTTTGCGGAAGAAAGTACCCAAGGAGAAGGACAACTTCCTGAAGGGGAAGCCAAGGGAGGACTCACCATCTAGAGCCTCGGGAGGAGTATCGTGTGGTATGTAGGTGAGAAGTGGAGGCTACCTAATCCGTTCACCCTAGAACAGCCGCAACTAACTGCTATCTCACTGACAGTTACTTGCTGTAAGCCCCGCCCCTGGTCTGAACCCATTGGCTTCAGCTTCACAACCTCTGACTTGATTGGCTGATGAAATACAGTCCTAGAAGGTGCTACACAGCATCATTGCCCCTGCACATCTACGGCGACCCTTGAAGCCTTAAGGACGTTTAAATAAATAAATAAATAAACAAGGGTGAAAAGGAACCTCCAGAAATTGTATTGCTCTATTAATTTAAAACTTAGGAACAGTGGATTTCTGGCAAAGAGCCAATGGACACTGTTTTCCCAGAATTCTGGTGGGAATGAGACTCCTACATAAGATAGAGTGATAGAGATTTTGAAATATGAGGATGCAGGTTGCTGGGTTAGGAAACAAAAAAGAGACAGAGGGAGACAATGGCTATTCTAACCATGTAGGAGAATGCAATCAAGACAGGCAAGATAGATTTTATCTTCAGAGTCCTTTATCTCCTGAAAGCAAGCCCTGCCTGCCTTCAAAGCCAAATATTCTGGAGGAACCATCTTCCTGGTGCAGTACCTCCAGGCTGGGGAGCCCAATTTGGGTCTCGAACCCCTTGCTTCTTTGGGAGAACCTCTGCAATTGTAATTATCCTCACATTTGTGGGTTACCCACCCAGGGGTACCACATTGACTGTACCACATTTCCACCTCTCCTATACGTCTCATTGTGGCTCCTTCTTTATATCTTTAGTTGTGCAAGATATTTTCTGCTAGTCTTCCAGTTTTTTCTCATCAATAATTTATGTGTGAATAATTGTAATTTTGGTGTACCCATGAGAGAAGGTGAGCTCAGGGTCTTCATAGCCCTCCATCTTGGCCACTCCTCTTAGCACTTTTTCATCTTAATTGGGGTATCGTTGTTTTACAATGTTGTGTTAGTTTCTACTGTACAACAAATTGAAGTAGGGTTCCCTGTGCTCTAACAGCAGGTTCTCAGTAGTTATCTATTTTATACATATTGGTGTATATATGTCAATCCCAATCTCCCAATTCATCCCACCCCTGGCTTTCCCCCCTTGGTGTCCATATGTTTGTTCTCTACATCTGTGTCTCTATTTCTGCCTTGCAAAGGTTTTTGATAAAAATTAGCTGTTAATGTTATTGAAAATCCTTTTCTACTTTCAAGTTTGTCTTTGATTATGTTTGATTATGATGTGCCTTGGTGTGGATCTTTTTTTTTTTTGGCTGTGTTGGATCTTCATTTCTGGGCAAGGGCTTTCTCTAGTTGTGGCAAGAGAGGGCCACTCTTCATTGTGGTGCATGGACTTCTCACTATCGCGGCCTCTCTTATTGTGGAGCACAGACTCCAGACACGCAGGCTCAGTAGTTGTGGCTCACGGGCACAGTTGCTCTGCGGCATGTGGGATCTTCCCAGACTAGGGCTCGAACCCATGTCCCCTGATTAGCAGGCTGATTCTCAACCACTGCGCCACCAGGGAAGCCCCGGTCTGGATCTTTCTGTATTTATTCTACAGAATAAATGTTCTTGGATATGTAGACTAATGATATTTTTAATCAAATCTGGAAAGTTTTCGGGTATTGTAAAAAATTTATTTATTTTATTTATTTATTTTTGGCTGCATTGGGTCTTCATTGCTGTGCGCAGGCTTTCTCTAGTTGAGGCGAGCGGGGGCTACTCTTCGTTGCGGTGCACAGGTTTCTCATTGCGGTGGCTGCTCTTGCTGCGGAGCATGGACTATAGGCACGCAGCTTCAGTAGTTGTGGTGCACAGGCTTAGTTGCTCCGTGGCAAGTGGGATCTTCGCGGACCAGGGCGTGAACCCATGTTCCCTGCATTGGCAGGCAGATTCTTAACCACTGAGCCACCAGGGAAGTCCCATCTTTTCATCTTTTGTAACTGCATTTCCATAGCTTCCTTGTCAACAGGGCTCTTCTAACCATGTTCAGTAATTAATGTGCTTTGACCCAGTTTTCAGAAATTCAAGAAAGTACAGTTTCTTGCCCTCATTACATAGCCTTAAATATTTTTTATAGAAATAGAGAAGAGCTCTTGGCTTATCTGCCAACTGGAGTTTCCATCTCTTCCTGCAGAAGATATCTACTGTAGGTGCTTAGTATTCAGATAGTAATGCTTCAAATCCTAGACTTTATAATGAGAGTGAAATATTTTCTTTCTCCAAAATACACATTGAGAAGGCAAGTCATTAGTTACAGATCATTTTAGAAATAAGACTAGAGTACCTCTGCATATCTTTTGCAGAAAACACAATCTAATGACTTTTCCAGAATCTTATTTGATGGGACAGCTTGCAGTAGAACTTAGGGTATCTTAATTCCCAGTCTTATATTTTGACAGTTTTCATAAAATTGCTATGTTCAGAGTTGGTGAGAACATTAAGTAAGTCATGTTAGTCAGCCCGCTTATCCTATTTTATTAAGATATCTTTAACTTATCCTATTTTATTAAGATATCTTTAAAGATATCTTTTATTAAGATATCTTTAAAGATATCTTTAAGATATCTTTATAATCTATACTTTTGGTTTTTATAAACTCAGGAAAACGATGAGAAGATTAAAGTATCTCCATAAATTGTCACATTCATCCAAGAAACAAAAAGCATCACTAGCCTTCAGTGATGTTGAATCATAAATTTTGAATGAGTGAAGGAGACATCACGTCTTTTGGAAATATAACAGTTTTTGTACATAGCCAACTACAGGAGTATTGGAATGAGTAGTCTAGTAAGCAGTCCAGATGGGCTAAACATAACCTCATTTAGGAAATCTCATCAATCTCTGAATTAACCTCTGGGCTAATCTAAATAAAGCACAAAATGAAGGCTAGCACCAAATGAGATGGTTGTAAAACATAATACACTCAGACCACCAAAAACTACCCTCTTCTGTCATTTTCAGCCTCTTCAGGCTACACAACCTGGTTCAAGTAGAGTTCAAAACTCAGTGCTGTAGGGAAACTAGCAATTTCCCTGGTGACTCTGGTGGTCATGCTACCAGGCCACAGGATCTATCCTATGGTCTTAGAATGCTTTCACATGTGATTGATAGCTTGCTTGTTATACAACTTTAGTTTAATCATCCTTCTGCTCTCAGAACTTCTAGAGTATTTCTCCATTACCCTGACTATCTATTATTATTAATAAGAAGCCAAATGTCAATCTGATAATTGTAATAGTAAATATTACTTCTCATTGGTAACATTGTATCTTCTCTTTATTATTAGAGTTTTGAAACTTCCTGGTGCTATTTTTAGTTGTCTTGTTTTTAATCCTTTAATGTGATGGGCATTTGGTGAGTTCATTCAATCTAGAGACTCAAATCCTTCAACTCTGACTATCTTCTCATTTCTTTGAGACTTTTCCCTTTGTTCATCTAACATTCTCTTTTGATAAACTTTGATTAAGTGGTCACTGAAGTATTTAGATTGGATTTTATTTTATTTTTTCTTTAATATTCACATTTCTTTTTCTTTTTTTCAGACTATCTGAGTTTCTAAAATTTGTCTTCAAACTCTTTCATTAAATGTTTCCTTCTTTTGATAATCAGGTTTATAATTTTGAATTGCTTTTACAATTTAAAATTAATTTTACAATTTAAAATTGCTTTAATTCATACCCTTATCTTCTTATTTTAAGGAAAAAATATCTCCTCAAATCTATCTAGGAATAATAATTTAGAGGTGCTATAATTATCTTTAATTATCTTCACCAGTCCCTGCCTCACCTCCACTACCATCATTTTAATTTTATATTTCTTTTACTCAGTATTTTTCACTTTGATTACAGGCTTTCTTCAAAGTCTAGTGAGCCTTCACTGGGAGTTTAAAGAATCCTTATTTGGTTTATTGCATCTTGTGAAGAGACAAACTTTTTTTTGTAGAGAGTAGGTAGCAATTAGCCAGGAGTGTCTAAAAGCTGGAATGCAGAGGCCTTTACTCTGGTGCTCTGACCCCCTCTACCCTGGTTATTTTGTATGTTTAATAAATTACTTGAACTACCACCTCATGTTTTTTGCCTGAGTGGTTGGCAAAAGCACTTGGCTGTCCAAAGTTGTGCTTTGGGTTATGGAAGTGGATGCTTATTTATTTATTTATTGAATTTTATTTTATTTATTCATTTTTTAAATACAGCAGGTTCTTATTAGTTACCTATTTTATATGTATTAATGTATACATGTCAATCCCAATCTTCCAATTCATCCCACCACCACTACCTGCTCCCCCCCAGTGGTGTCCATATGTTTGTTCCCTACAACTGTGTCTCTATTTCTGCCTTGCAAACCGGTTCATCTGTACCATTTTTCTAGATTCCACATATATATGTTAATATAAGATATTTGTTTTTCTCTTTCTGACCTACTTCAGTCTGTATGACAGTTTCTACGTCCATGGAAGTGGATGCTTTCGACTCTTTTATTCTGTGATTCAGAATATTCCTTCATTTGTTGTCTGAATCCTGAGCCTCTCCAGGTTCTGCAGGGCTCTCTCTGCAGAAATAGTCTGCTTTGTACATAAATGAACCTTCAGCTTCTTTCATCCGGCACCTTCATAGGCTATTCTTCTAACCTTTTTACACCTTTCATAAGTTTGTTTAAACTTCTTGCTAATGAAGGTCTCTCTTCTGTCTACTTGTTATTTTTCATTTAATCATTTTATTTTTGTTACTGTTACTTTAATGGAGTTTCAGGAAAGAATAGAGGTAAGTATTTCTGTTACATGTATCTCTCTTTTTTTTTTTTTTTTTTTGCTGTACACGGGCCGCTGACTGTTGTGGCCTCTCCCGTTGCGGAGCACAGGCTCCGGACGCACAGGCTCAGCGGCCATGGCTCACGGGCCCAGCCACTCCGCGGCATGTGGGATCTTCTCGGACCGGGGCACGAACCCGTGTCCACTGCATCGGCAGGTGGACTCTCAACCACTGCGCCACCAGGGAAGCCCACATGTATCTCTTAAAACGAAAGTTAATCAGCTTTTTTCCCCTGGTAAGTTTCCCCAAATCATGAGATTGAATTATGGCAATTGAATAGTATATGTGTGTCCTCTCAATCTATTGGGTAGATTATTATGGTTAACTTCACTTATCACTGAGATACAAACGTCTGTAAAGAAGTACCATCAATTCAAAAGAGGATTCTTCCTTGCTTAGCTTCATAACAAGTATTTGGGATATAAATCCCTGATTTTGCTGAAATCTTATATAGAGCTCCCTCCCTCCTCCCTTTTTCTGTTGCCATTGACTTCACGGCTGTGTTCACATTTTTGTGCCAGATTCTTCCCATTCAACTTCCTCCACACATTTTGAATGAGCTATGTAATATCTCGTTCAAAAAGAACATAGTTAAAAGTAGAAACTGAGGCAAAGTGATACCTGAACAGTCAAAAATAAATAGCACAAAGTTTTTCAATTAAATATGGACTTTCTAATAGTATCTCAGGGAAGAAGTAATTGCTAACAAGAATTTATCTTTTTCTTCAATGATAATGGAAAATTAAAGCAGCAAATTAAAAAGGAAAAAGAGGTTACAGTGAGCAGACAAATGACATCAATCTGACAATCAGAAAGAGGACAAAAACAACCATTCACGAGAAGACCTAAGAATGCAAAATGCACAGTAGTTCATGCCACTTAATATAAGTGCAAATTTCCTTAAGGTCCATCCACAAGGTATAGGTTCACTTTTATGTTACACCTAAGAACTATCATTGATAATCATAATGATGGCCATTTTTTGAATTGAAGTTGCAATGTAAAATATAAATTATATTCAGAAGACTATGTAGAAAGAAGTGACATTTATAGTACAATTTAAGTACACTGTGGTCATAATACCTGCTGTAAAAAGTGTTAATATTAAAAAAATTTTCTTTGAATTTTATTTTATTTTTTTCTACAGAAGGTTCTTATTAGTCATCCATTTTATACACATCAGTGTATACATGTCAATCCCAATCTCCAAATTCATCACACCACCACCACCACCCCCAGCTGCTTTCCCCCCTTGGTGTCTGTATGTTTCTTCTCTACATCTGTGTTTCTCTTTCTGACCTGCAAGCCGGTTCATCTGTACCATTTTTCTAGGTTCCACATATATGCGTTAATATAAGATATTTGTTTTTCTCTTCCTGACTTACTTCACTCTGTATGACAGTCTCTAGATTCACCCACGTCTCTACAAATGACCCAATTTCGTTCCTTTTATGGCTGAGTAATATTCCATTCTATATATGTACCACATCTTCTTTATGCATTTGTCTGTCGATTGGCATTTAGGTTGCTTCCATGGCCTGGCTATTGTAAATAGTGCAGCAATGAACATTGGAGTGCATGTGTCTTTTTGAATTGTGGTTTTCTCTGGGTATATGCCCAGTAGTGGGATTGCTGGGTCATATGGTAATTCTATTTTTAGATTTTTAAGGAACCTCCATACTGTTCTCCATAGCGGCTCTACCAATTTACATTCCCACCAACAGTGCAAGAGGGTTCCCTTTTCTCCACACCCTCTCCAGCCTTTGTTGTTTGTAGATTTTCTGATGATGCCCATTTTAACTGGTGTGAGGTGATACCTCATTGTAGTGTTGATTTACATTTCTCTAATAATTGGTGATGTTGAGCATACTTTCATGTTTGTTGACAATCTGTATATCTTCTTTGGAGAAATGTCTCTTTAGGTCTTCTGCCCATTTTTTGATTGGGTTTTTGTTTTTATAATATTGAGATGCATGAGCTGTTTATATATTTTGGACATTAATCCTTTGTCTGTTGATTCGTTGGCAAATATTTTCTCCCATTCTGAGGGTTGTCTTTTCGTCTAGTTTGTAGTTTCCTTTGTTTTGCAAAAGCTTTTAAGTTTCATTTGGTCCCATTTGTTATTTTTATTTCCGTTACTCAGGGAGGTGGATCAAAAAAGATCTTGCTGTGATTTATGTCAAACAGTGTTCTTCCTATGTTTTCCTCTAAGAGGCTTTTGTTTTTGTTTTTGTTTTTTTTTGCGATACGCGGGCCTCTCACTGTTGTGGCCTCTCCTGTTGTGGAGCACAGGCTCCAGACGTGCAGGCTCAGCGCCCATGGCTCACGGGCCCAGCCGCTCAGCGGCATGTGAGATCTTCCCGGACCAGGGCACGAACCCGTGTCCCCTGCATCGGCAGGTGGACTCTCAACCACTGTGCCACAAGGGAAGCCCCTCCAATAAGAGTTTTATAGTGTCTGGTCTTACATTTCAGTCTCTAATCAATTTTGAATTTATTTTTGTGTATGGTGTTAGGGAGTGTTCTCATTTCATTCTTTTATATGTAGCTGTCCAGTTTTCCCAGCAACACTTATTGAAGAGACTGTCTTTTCTCCACTGATATCCTTGCCTCCTTTTTCATAGATTAGTTGTCCATAGGTACGTGGGTTTACCTCTGGGCTTTCTATCCTGTTCCATTAATCTATATTTCTGTTTTGTGCCAGTACCATATTATCTTGATTACTGTAGCTTTGTATTATAGTCTGAAGCCAGGGAGTCTGATTCCTCTAGCTCCATTTTTTCCCTCAAGTCTGCTTTGTTTATTTGGGATATTTTGTGTCTCCATACAAATTTTAAGATTTTTTGTTCTACTTCTGTATTAAATGCCGTTGGTAATTTGATAGGGATTGCATTGAATCTGTAGATGGCTTTGGGTAGTATAGTCATTTTCACAATATTGATTGTTCCAATCCAAGAACATGGTATATCTCTTCATCTGTTGGTATCATCTTTCACTTCTTTCATCAGTATCTTATAGTTTTCTGCATACAGGTCTTTTGTATCCCTAGGTAGGTTTATTCCTAGGTATTTTATTCTTTTTGTTGCATTGGTAAATGGGAGTGTTTCCTTAATTTCTCTTTCAGATTTTTCATCATTAGTGTATGGGAATGCAAGAGATATCTGTGCATTAATTTTGTATCCTAAAACTTTACCAAATTCATTGATTAGCCCTAGAAGTTTTCTATTGGCATCATTAGGATTCTCTATGTATAGTATCATATCATCTAAAAAGAGTGACAGTTTTACTTCTTCTTTTCCAGTTTGTATTCCTTTTATTTCTTTTTCTTCTCTGATTGCTGTGGCTAGGGCTTCCAAAACTATGTTGAATAATAGTGGCAAGAGTGGACATCCTTGTCTTCTTCCTGATCTTACTGGAAATGGTTTCAGTTTTTCACCATTGAGAATGTTGTTTGCTGTGGGTTTTTCATATATGGCCTTTTTTATGTTGAGGTAGTTTCCCTCTATGCCCACTTTCTGGAGAATTTTTATCATAAATGTTCATATTTTCTATTTCTTCCTGGTTCAGTCTTGGAAGGCTATACCTTTCTAAGAATTTGTCCATTTATTCCAGGTTGTCCATTTTATTGGCATAGAGTTGCTTGTAGTAGCTTCATAGGATGCTTTGTATTTCTGTGGTGTCTATTGTAACTTCTCCTTCTTCATTTCTAATTTTATTGATTTCAGTCCTCGCCCTCTTTTTCTTGATGAGTCTGTCTAATGGTTTATCAATTTTGTTTATCTGCTCAAAAAACAAGCTTTTACTTTTATTGATCTTTGCTATTGATTTCTTTGTTTCTATTTCATTTATTTCTACTCTGATCTTTATGATTTTTTCGTTCTGCAAACTTTGCGGTTTGTTTGTTCTTCTTTCTCTAGTTCCTGTAGGTGTAGGGTTAGATTGTTTATTTGAGATTTTTCTTGTTTCTTCAGGTAGGCTTGTATAGCTATAAACTTCCTTCTTAGAACTGCCTTTGCTGCATCCCATAGGTTTTTGATTGTCGTGTTTTAATTGTCATTTGTCTCTAGGTATTTTTTGATTTCTTCAGTGATCTCCTGGTTATTTAGTAATGTATTGTTTAGCCTCCATGTGTTTTTTTTTTTTTTTACGTTTTTTCCCCTGTAATTCATTTCTAATCTCATAGCGCTGTGGTCAGAAAAGATGCTTGATATGATTTCAATTTTCTTAAATTTACTGAGGCTTGATTTGTTACCCAAGATGTGATCTATCCTGGAGAATATTCCATGCGCACTTGAGAAGAAAGTGTAATCTTCTGTTTTTGGATGGAATGTCCTATAAATATCAACTAAATCTCTCTGGTCTATTGTGTCATTTAAAGCTTGTGTTTCCTTGTTAATTTTCTGTTTGGTTGATCTGTCCACTGGTTTAAGTGAGGTGTTAAGGTCTCCCACTATTACTGTGTTACTGTCGATTTCCCCTTTTATAGCTGTTAGCAGTTGCCTTATGGATGGAGGTGCTCCTATTTGGAGTGCATATATATTTATAATTGTTATATCTTCTTCTTGGATTGATCCCTTGATCATTATGTAGTGTCCTTCCTTGTATCTTGTAATATTCTTTATTTTAAAGTCTATTTTATCTGATATGAGTATTGCTACTCCAGCTTTCTTTTGATTTTCATTTGCATGGAATATCTTTTTCCATCCCCTCACTTTCAGTCTGAATGTGTCCCTAGGTCTGAAGTGGGTGTCTTGTAGACAGCATATAGATGGGTCTTGTTTTTGTATCCATTCAGTCAGTCTGTGTCGTTTGGTTGGAGCATTCAATCCCTTCACATTTAAGGTAATTATTGATATGCATGTTCCTATGACAATTTTCTTAATTGTTTTCAGTTTGTTTTTTAGGTCCTTTTCTTCTCTTGTGTTTCCCACTTAGAGAGGTTCCTTTAACATTTGCTGTAGAGCTGGTTTGGTAGTGCTGAATTCTCTTAACTTTTGCTTGTCTGTAATGCTTTTGATTTCTCCATCTAATCTGAATGAGATCCTTGCCGGGTAGAATAATCTCAGTTGTAGGTTCTTTCTTTTCATCACTTTAAGTATATTATGCCACTCCCTTCTGGCTTGTAGAGTTTCTGCTGAGAAATCAGCTGGTAACCTTATGGGAGTTCCCTTGTATATTATTTGTCATTTTTCCCTTGCTGCTTTCAATAATTTTTCTTTGTCTTTAATTTTTGCCGATTTCATTGCTATGTGTCTCGGCATGTTTCTCCTTGGGTTTATGCTGTATTGGACTCTCTGCACTTCTTGGACTTGGGTGGCTATTTCCTTTCCCATGTTAGGGAAGTTTTCAACTATAATCTCTTCAAATATTTTCTCGGGTCCTTTCTCTCTCTCTTCTCCTTCTGGGACCCCTATAATGTGAATGTTGTTGCATTTAATGCTATCCCAGTGGTCTCTTAGACTCTCTTCATTTCTTTTCATTCTTTTTTCTTTATTCTGTTCTGCAGCAGTGAATTCCACTATTCTGTCTTCCAGGTCACTTATCCGTTCTTCTCCCTAGTTATTCTTCTATTTATTCCTTCTCGTGTATTTTTCATTTCAGTTATTGTGTTGTTCATGTCTTTTTGTTTGTTCTGTAATTCTTCTAGATCTTTGTTAAATATTTCTTGCATCTACTCGTTCTTTGCTTCCATTCTTTTTCCAAGGTCCTGGATCATCTTCACTATCATTATTCCGAATTCTTTTTGTGGTAGGTTGTCTATCTCCACTTCATTTAGTTGTTTTTCTGGGGTTTTATCTTGTTCCTTCCTCTCGTACATAGCCCTCTGCCTTTCATTTTGTCTTTCTGTGAATGTGATTTTTGTTCCACAAGCTGCAGGATTGTACTTCTCCTTGCTTCTGCTGTCTGCTCTCTGTGTCTTCTCAGCATGTTACTATCCTGTTCTGATCCACTTCCACTTCTTGCCTGGATTATGCAGCAGGCTTCTCACTGACCTCCTGCCTCCAGCCTGGAGATCTGTTTTTCATTGTTATTAAAAATTTTACCATTTGTGTTTTCTTAAGAGTGCAGGCCCTGGATTCAGACAGAACTGCACTTGCTTCCAAGTTTTGCCACCAAAACACCATATAGTTTTGGGCAATTTTCTTACATCTCAGAGCCCCCATTTTCCATTTTGTAACAAATAATTGTGCTCACCTAGTTGATGTAAATAATTATAGGGGTGGAAAATTTGTCCCTTCTTCCCTTTTAGGTTGTTTGGCTAGTCTAATAATTAAAATGGTATGACAGATTAACAGGAGAAAAACAAGCAAAAGTTTAATATATGTATACATGGGAGAGACCCACGAAAACTGAATCTTTAAAAATATTGAAGCCATCACCTTAAGTACCATCTTCAGCTTTTTAAAGAAAGAAGATGTTAGGGGTGGAGATTCAGTTACGGGAGGTTACCAGAAAAAGCACAGTAAACAAGGGTAAGGTTGTTATGCAGATTTAAGTTGTTGTTTTCTCAATTGATAAGAGTTTCTAGAGATTTAGAGTCATCCCCCTCTTCCTGGTACAAATGGAGATCTCGCTTATACATGAACATGTCTCTTACAAAAGGGTAACTTCCACTTGGTTTTCAGTGTTTCTCCTGTGTTTGCAGCTTCTTAAAAAAATCAGCCTGAAATAATCCTTAGGTGAAAGAGACATATTTTGGTGTGGCAAATACTGCTCCCCTACATAAGCCTTATAAAAAGTTTATCACATTACTTAGAACATTAATCTTAAATACTAATTATTTTTGTTTTCTAAGGTTATTACAGGCTCTTTGGAAATTCCATTTAGTAATTGGATAATATTTCATCAAGTGACTATATTATAGTTTGGTTAATCACTTTTAAGTGATTATATATAAGTGGATATTTAGGTGGCTATACTTTTTTAAATTCCTGAGAGTAGCAGGATGAAAATAAATATTGTCTGTCTTCAATTTTAATATATATTAGTATATTATTTTACAAAATGAAATGTGACTAATAATCTTACAGTATCAATTTGCATGTCAACAAAGCAATGGTAAATCAAAAGAGCATTACAGATTAAAGGTACCAAAATGTCAGCACAGTGTACATAAAGAAGTATAGTCCCAAAGAACATGTTTCTGATTTGTGTTTTTTAGGTACTGCTGGTTTTTCTTATAATTGGCTGTGTATAGTTGGTGCATTCATTACTGTTCCATGTATGTTATTTATCATCATCTGTATTGTTCAGAGAAAGAAAAAGTAAGTTGTATTACTACCTGTTTTGATAGAAAAGATGGATTAAACACATATAGTTTCAAATCTGAAAAAAAAAAAAACCACAGAAAAATTCCAAGGGCTCTGGAAGAATTCATCTTGGAAAGAATCATCATGGAAAACTCCTTTGTATATCCCTGGTAATTTTTGCAGTCAAGGGTTTATTCTTATTAAAATGATATGCTACTTGGGATTGTTATAGAGGTAGGCTATTAGTAATCATTCATGCTTATGATAAATTGAGTTTAAGATTCTTTCTTGAGGACAGATTTTGATAGGAGAGAGCATATGGACTTCAGACAACTGGTGGGAGGCTGACCTCTGGGTGGTAAAAAAGGTTGAGATTGGGGCTTCCCTGGTGGCACAGTGGTTGAGAGTCCACCTGTCGATGCAGGGGACACAAGTTTGTGCCCCGGTCTGAGAAGATCCCACATGCCGCGGAGCGGCTGGGCCCATGAACCATGGGCACTGAGCCTGCACGTCTGGAGCCTGTGCTCCACAACGGGAGAGGCCACAACAGTGAGAGGCCCATGTACCACAAAAAAAAAAAAAAAGGTTGAGATTGGGAACTTGAGATAAATGTACCTGACAAAGCCACAGTAAGATGACAGTGGTCTTACTTTACAAGACTAATATAATAAAATATTGATTCAGTTATTCTACAAATACTTCCTGAATGCCTATACATTGCTATGCATTGTTCTCAGTGTGGGAGACAGAGTCACAACTAAAACCGACAAGTTCTTTGCCTTCAGAAACTTATGTCCCAGTGGGGAGAGGCAATCAAGGAAAGATACAAGGAAATGAGAAAATACTGGGTAGTGATAAGTACTATTTGGAAAATAAAGTAGAATGATATAATTGAAAGAGATGATGGGGCCAATTTATGTTGAGTGGTCTCTTTGAGGAGGTGAATTTTAAAATGAGAAATGGGTAAAAAAAAAGTTGTGAGTAAAGTTCTTGGCAAAGAGTAGTCCAGACAAAAAGGAAGAGTTACTATAAGTCCCAAGGTGGGAATGAGCTTGGTGTGTCCAAAGACAAATGAGGTGGTCAACATGAGTAGAACAATAATTTTGAGATTGCAATGAGGGCCAGAACAGGTAAGGCCCATAGGCCTGGAAAGGCATTTGGGCTTTTAAGTGTCTGCAATATCAATCCATTGAAGGAATTAAAGCAAGGGAGTAGAAGGATCCAATTTATGAATCTGTAATTTACAGAGCAGATAAGGACCAGAGGTATCAACTTGGGAATATAGAGGGGATTTTCTCCAAGGAGACAAATCATATCAAAATATTATTAAAGGCCATTGATCAAAAATATTATTGAAAAGATATTTTGAGCAGAAGCAAGAAGAACTACAATCCTGCAGCCTGTGGAGCAAAAACCACATTCACAGAAAGATAGACAAGATGAAAAGGCAGAGGGCTATGTACCAGATGAAGGAACAAGATAAACCCCCAGAAAAATAACACAATGAAGTGGAGATAGGCAACCTTCCAGAAAAAGAATTCAGAATAATTATACTGAAGATGATGCAGGATCTCGGAAAAAGAATGGAGGCAAAGATGGAGAAGATGCAAGAAATGTTTAACAAAGACCTAGAAGAATTAAAGAACAAACAGAGATGAACAATACAATAAATGAAATGAAAACTACGCTAGATGGAATCAATAGCAGAATAACTGAGGCAGAAAAACGGATAAGTGATGTGGAAAGTAGAATGGTGGAATTCACTGCTGTGGAAGAGAATAAAGAAAAAAGAATGAAAAGAAATGAAGACAGTCTAAGAGACTTCTGGGACATTAAACGCAACAACATTCACATTATAGGGGTCCCAGAAGGAGAAGAGAGAGAGAAATGACCTGAGAAAATATTTGAAGAGATTATAGTTGAAAACTTCCCTAAAATGGGAAAGGAAATAGCCACCCAAGTCAAGGAAGTACAGAGAGTCCCATACAGGAAAACCCAAGGAGAAACATGCCAAAACACATAGTAATCAAACTGGCAAAAATTAAAGACAAAGAAAAATTATTGAAAGCAACAAGAGAAAAACAACAAATAACATACAAGGGAACACCCATAAGGTTACCAGCTGATTTCTCAGCAGACACTCTACAAGCCAGAAGGGAGTGGCATAATATACTTAAAGTGATGAAAGGGAAGAACCTACAACCAAGATTACTGTACCCAGCAAGGATCTCATTCAGCTTCTATGGCAAAATCAAAAGCTTTACAGACAAGCAAAAGCTAAGAGAATTCAGCACCACCAAACCAGCTCTACAACAAATGTTAAAGGAACTTCTATAAGTGGGAAACACAACAGAAGAAAAGGACTTGCAAAAACAAACCCCAAACAATTAACAAAATGGTCATAGGAATATGCATATCAATAATTACCTTAAACGTGAATGGATTAAATGCTCCAACCAAAAGACACAGGCTTACTGAATGGATACAAAAACAAGACCCATCTATATGCTGTCTATAAGACACCCACTTCAGACCTAGGGACACATTCAGACTGAAAGTGAGGGGATGGAAAAAGATATTCCATGCAAATGAAAATCAAAAGAAAGCTGGAGTAGCAATACTCATATCAGATAAAATAGACTTTAAAATAAAGAACATTACAAGATACAAGGAAAGACACTACATAATGATCAAGGGATCAATCGAAGAAGAAGATATAACAATTATAAATCTATATGCACCACACATAGGGGCACCTCCATCCATAAGGCAACTGCTAACAGCTATAAAAGAGGAAATCGACAATAACACAAAAATGGTGGGGAATATTAACACCTCACTTACACCATGGACAGATCATCCAAAATGAAAATTAATGAGGAAACACAAGCTTTAACTGACACAATAGACCACATAGATTTATTTGGTATTTATGGGACATTCCACCCAGAAACAGCAGATTACACTTTCTTCTGAAGTGCGCACAGACCATTCTCCAGGATAGATCACATCTTGGGTCACAAATCAAGCCTCAGTAAACTTAAGAAAATTGATATCATATCAAGCATCTTTTCTGACCACAACACTATGAGATTAGAAATGAATTAGAGGGAAAAAATGTAAAAAACACAAACACATGAAGGCTAAACAATATGTTACTAAATAACCAAGAAATCACTGAAGAAATGAAAGAGGGGATCAAAAGATACCTAGAGACAAAGGACAATGAAAACAGGACAATCCAAAACCTATGGGATGCAACAAAAGCTGTTCTAAGAGGGAAGTTTATAGCTATACAAGCCTACCTGAAGAAACAAGAAAAATCTCAAATAAACAATCTAACCTTACACCTAAAGGAACTAGGGAAAGAAGAACAAACAAAACCCAAAGTTAGCAGAAGGAAAGAAATCATAAAGATCAGAGCAGAAACAAATGAAATAGAAACAAAGAAAACAATAGCAAGGATGAATAAAACTAAAAGCTGGTTCTTTGAGAAGATAAACAAAATAAATAAATCATTAGCCAGATTCATCAAGAAAAAGAGGGAGCCCTTCACAGGCAGAGACTGTGGGTGGCAGAGGGGGGAAGCTTCGGAGCCACAGAGGAGAGCGCAGCAACTCTGGTGCGGAGGGCAAAGCGGAGAGATTCCCGTACCGAGGATCGGTGCCAACAAGCACTCACCAACCCGAGAGGCTTGTCGGCTCACCCACCGGGGCAGCCGGAGCAGGGAGCTGAGGCTTTGGGCTTCAGTCAGAGCGCAGGGAAAGGGCTGGGGTTGGCGACGTAAACACAGCCTGCAGGGGGTTAGTGCACCACGGCTAGCCGGGAGGGAGTCCGGAGAAAAGACTGGACCTGCTGAAGAGGCAAGAGAGTTTTTCTTCCCTCTTTGCTTCCTGGTGCACGAGGAGAGGGGATTATGAGAGCTGCTTAAAGGAGCTCCAGAGATGGGCGTGAGCCGCAGCTAACAGCGCGGACCCCAGAGACGGGAATGAGACACTAAGTCTGCTGCTGTCGCCACCAAGAAACCTGTGTGCGAGCACAGGTCACTATCCACACCTCCCTTCTGGGGAGCCTGTGCAGCCCGCCACTGCCAGGGTCCCAGGATCCAGGGACAACTTCCCAAGGAGAACGTACGGTGCGCCTCAGGCTGGTGCAACGTCCCGCCGGCCTCTGCCGCCACAGACTCACACCGCATCCGCACCCCTCCCTCCACCCGGCCTGAGTGAGCCAGAGCCCCCGAATCAGCTGCTACTTTAACCCTGTCCTGTCTGAGAGAAGAACAGATGCCCTCTGGAGACCTACATACAGAGGCAGGGCCAAATCCAAAGCTGATCCCCGGGAGCTGTGTGAATAAAGAAGAGAAAGGGAAATCTCTCCCAGCAGCCTCAGAAGCAGTGGATTAAAGCTTCACAATAAACTTGATGTACCCTGCATCTGTGGAATACATGAATAGACAATGAATCATCCCAAATTGAGGAGGTGGACTTTGAGAGCAAGATGTATTATTTTTTCCCCTTTGCCTCTTTTTGTGACTGTGTATGTGTATGCTTCTGTGTGAGATTTTCTCTGTATACCTTTGCTTTCACCATTTGTCCTAGCGTTCTATCCATCCAATTTTTTTTCTTTCTTTTAAAAAATTTATTTTCTTAATAATTATTTTTTATTTTAATAAATTTATTTTATTTTATATTACTTTGTTTTATTTTATCTTCTTTCTTCTTTCTTTCTTTCCTTCTTTCTTTCTATTTTTTCATCCTTTTATTCAGGTCCGTGTGGGTGAAATGCTCTTGGTGCTGCAGCCAGGAGTCAGTGCTGTGCCTCTGATGTGGGAGAGCCAATGTAAGGACACTGGTCCATAAGAGACCTCCCAGCTCCACATAGTATCGAACGGCGACTATCTCCCAGATATCTCCATCTCAACACCAGCACCCAGCTTCACTCAACGTCCAGCAAGCTACAGTGCTGGACACCATATGCCAAACAACTAGCAAGAGAGGAACACAACCCCATCCATTAGCAGAGAGGCTGCCTAAAATCATAATAAGTCCACAGACACCCCAAAACACATCACCAGACGTGGACCTGCCCACCAGAAAGACAAGATCCAGCTTCATCCACCAGAACAGTCACTAGTCCCCTCCACCAGGAACCCTACACAACCCAGTGAACCAACTTTAACCACTGGGGACAGACACCAAAAACAATGGGAACTACGAACCTACAGCCAGCAGAAAGGAGGCCCCAAACACAGTAAGGTAAGAAGCATGAGAAGACAGAAGAACACACAGCAGATGAAGGAGCAAGATAAAAACCCACCAGATCTAACAAATGAAGAGGAAATAAGCAGTCTACCTGAAAAATAATTCAGAATAATGATAGTAAAGATTATCCAAAATCTTAGAAATAGAATAGACAACATGCAAGAAACATTTAACCAGGACCTAGAAGAACTACAGATGAAGCAAGCAACAATGAACAACACAATAAATGAAATTAAAAATACTCTAAATGGGATCAATAGCAGAATAACTGAGGCAGAAGAACAGATAAGTGATCTGGAAGATAAAATAGTGGAAATAACTACTGTAGAGCAGAATAAAGAGAAAAGAATGAAAAAAGCTGAGGACAGTATCAGAGACCACTGGGACAATGTTAAACGCACCAACATTTGAATTATAGGGGTTCCAGAAGAAGAAGAGAAAAAGAAAGCAACTGAGAAAATATTTGAAGAGATTATAGTTGAAAACTTCCCTAATATGGAAAAGGAAATAGTTAACCAAGTCCAGGAATCACAGAGAGTCCCATACAGGATAAATCCAAGAAGAAATATGCCAAGACACATATTAATCAAACTGTCAAAAATTAAATACAAAGAAAACATATTAAAAGCAGCAAGGGAAAAACAACAAATAACACACAAGGGAATCCCCATAAGATTAACAGCTGATCTTTCAGCAGAAACCCTGCAAGCCAGCAGGGACTGGCAGGACATATTTAAAGTGATGAAGGAGAGAAACCTACAACCAAGATTACTTTACCAAGCCAGGATCTCATTCAGATTTGATGGAGAAATTAAAACCTTTACAGACAAGCAAAAGCTGAGAGAGTTCAGCACCACCAAACCTGCTTTACAACAAATGCTAAAGGAACTTCTCTAGGCAAGAAATACAAAAGAAGAAAAAGACCTACAATAACAAACCCAAAACAATTAAGAAAATGGGAATAGGAGCATACATATCAGTAATTACCTTAAATGTATATGGATTAAATGCTCCCACCAAAAGACACAGACTGGCTGAATGGATACAAAAAGAAGACCCATATATATGCTGTTTACAAGACACCCACTTCAGACCTAGAGACACATACAGACTGAAAGTAAGGGGGTGGAAAAAGATATTCCAGGCAAATGGAAACCAAAATAAAGCTGGAGTAGCAATTCTCATATCAGACAAAATAGACTTTAAAATAAAGACTATTAGAAGAGACAAAGAAGGACACTACGTAATGATCAAGGGATTGATCCAAGAAGAAGATATAACAATTGTAAATATTTATGCACCCAACATAGGAGCACCTCAACACATAAAGCAAATACTAACAGCCATAAAAGGGGAAATCGACAGTAACACATTCATAGTAGGGGACTTTAACACCCCACATTCACCAATGAGCAGATCATCCGAAATGAAAATAAATAAGGCAACACAAGCTTTAAATGATACCTTAAACAAGATGGACTTAATTGATATTTATAGGATATTCCATCCAAAAACAACAAAATACACTTTCTTCTCAAGTGCTCATGGAACATTCTCCAGGATAGATCATATCTTGGGTCACAAATCAAGCCTTGGTGAATTTCAGAAAATTGAAATTGTATCAAGTACCTTTTCTGACCACAATGCTATGAGACTAGATATCAATTACAGGAAAAGATCTGTAAAAAATACAAACACATGGAGGCTAAACAATGCACTACTTAATAATGAAGTGATCACTGAAGAAATCAAAGAGGAAATAAAAAAAATACCTAGAAACAAATGACAATGGAGACACGATGACCCAAAACCTATGGGATGCAGAAAAAGCAGTTCTAAGAGGGAAGTTTACAGCAATACAATCCTACCTTAAGAAACAGGGAACATCTCGAACAAACAACCTAAACTTACACCTAAAGCAATTAGAGAAAGAACAAAAAAACCCCAAAGTTAGCAGAAGGAAAGAAATCATAAATATCAGATCAGAAATAAATGAAAAAGAAATGAAAGCAAAGATCAATAAATCTAAAAGCTGGTTCTTTGAGAAGATAAACAAAATTGATAAACCATTAGCCAGACTCATCAAGAAAAAAACGGAGAAGACTCAAATCAATAGAATTAGAAATGGAAAAGGAGAAGTAAAAACTGACACTGCAGAAATACTAAAGATCATGAGAGATTACTACAAGCAACTCTATGCCAATAACATGGACAACCTGGAAGAAATGGACAAATTCTTAGAAATGCACAACATGCCATGACTAAATCAGGAAGAAATAGAAAATATGAACAGACCAATCACAAACACTGAAATCGAAACTGTGAGTAAAAATCTTCCAACAAACAAAAGCCCAGGACCAGATGGCTTCACAGGCGAATTCTATCAAACATTTAGAGAATAGCTAACACCTATCTGTCTCAAACTCTTCCAAAATAGAGCAGAGGGAGGAACACTCCCAAACTCATTCTACGAGGCCACCATCACCCTGATACCAAAACAAGACAAGGATGTCACAGAGAAAGAAAACCATATGCTAATATCACTGATGAACAATAGATGCAAAATTCCTCAACAAAATACTAGCAAACAGAATCCAACAGCACATTAAAAGGATCCTACACCATGATCAAGTGGGGTTCATTCCAGAATGCAAGGATTCTTCAATATACGCAAATCAATCAACGTGACACACCATATTAACAAATTGAAGGAGAAAAACCATATGATCATCTCAATAGATGCAGAGAAAGCCTTCGACAAAATTCAACACCCATTTATGATAAAAACCCTCAAGAAAGTAGGCATAGAGGGAACTTTCCTCAACATAATAAAGGCCATATATGACAAACCCACAGCCAACATCATCCTCAATGGTGAAAAACTGAAAGCATTTCCACTAAGATCAGGAACAAGACAAGGTTGCCCACTCTCACGACTCTTACTCAACATAGTTTTGGAAGTTTTACCCACAGCAATCAGAGAAGAAAAGGAAATAAAAAGGATCCAAATCAGAAAAGAAGAAGTAAAGTTGTCAGTGTTTGCAGATGACATGATACTATACATAGAGAATCCTAAAGATGCTACCAGAAAACTACTAAAGCTAATCAATGAATTTGGTAAAGTAGCAGGATACAAAATTAATGCACAGAAATCTCTTGCATTCCTATACAATAAAGATGAAAAATCTGAAAGTGAAATCAAGAAAACACTCCCATTTACCACTGCAACAAAAAGAATAAAATATCTAGGAATAAACCTACCTAAGGAGACAAAAGACCTATATGCAGAAAATTATAAGACACTGAATAAAGAAATTAAAGATGACACAAACAGATGGAGAAATCTACCATGTTCTTGGATTGGAAGAATCGACATTGTGAAAATGACTCTACTACCTAAAGCGATCTACAGATTCAATGCAATCACTATCAAACTACCACTGGCATTTTTCACAGAACTAGAACAAAAAATTTCAGAATATGTATGGAAACACAAAAGACTCCGAATAGTGAAAGCAATCTTGAGAAGGAAAAACGGAGCTGGAGGAATCAGGCTCCCTGACTTCAGACTGTACTACAAAGCTACAGTAATCAAGAGAGTATGGTACTGGCACAGAAACAGAAATATCGATCAATGGAACAGGATAGTAAGCCCAGAGGTAAACCCACACACATATGATCACCTTATCTTTCATAAAGGAGACAGGAATGTACAGTGCAGAAAGGACAGCATCTTCAATAAGTGGTGCTGGTAAAACTGGACAGGTACATGTAAAAGTATGAGATTAGAACACTCCGTAACACCATACACAAAAGTAAGCTCAAAATGGATTAAAGATCTAAATGTAAGGCCAGAAACTATCAAACTCTTAGAGGAAAACATAGGCAGAACACTCTATAACATAAATCACAGCAAGATCCTTTTTGACCCACCTCCTAGAGAAATGGAAATAAAAACAAAAATAAACAAATGGGACCTAATGAAACTTCAAACTTTTGCACAGCAAAGGAAACCATAAACAAGACCAAAAGACAACCCTCACATTGGGAGAAAATATTTGCAAACGAGGCAGCTGACAAAGGATTAATCTCCAAAATTATAAGCAGCTCAATAACAAAAAACAAACAACCCAATGCAAAAGTGGGCAGAAGACCTGAATAGAAATTTCTCCAAAGATGATATACCGATTGTCAACAAACACATGAAAGAATGCTCAACATCATTAATGATTAGAGAAATGCAAATCAAAACTACAATGAGATATCATCTCACACCAGTCAGAATGGCCATCATCAAAAAAATCTAGAAACAATAAATGCTGGAGAGGGTGTGGAGAAAAGGGAAAACTCTTGCACTGCTGGTGGGAATGTGAATTGGTACAGCCACTATGGAGAACAGTATGGAGGTTCCTTAAAAAACTACAAATAGAACTGCCATATGACCCAGCAATCCCACTACTGGTCATATACCCTGAGAAAACCATAATTCAAAAGGAGTCATGTATCAAAATGTTTATTGCAGCTCTATTTACAATAACCCGGAGATGGAAACAACCTAAGTGTCCATCATCGGATGAATGGATAAAGAAGATGTGGCACGTATATACAATGGAATATTGCTCAGCCATAAAAAGAAATGAAATTGAGTAATTTATAGTGAGGTGGATGGACATAGAGTCTGTCATGCAGAGTGAAGTAAGTCAGAAGGAGAAAGACAAATATCATATGCTAACATATATATATGGAATATAAGAAAAAAAATGTCATGAAGAACCTAGGGGTAAGACGGGAATAAAGACACAGACCTACTAGAGAACAGACTTGAGGATATGGGGAGGGGGAAGGGTAAGCTGTGACAAAGTGAGACAGTGGCATGGACATATATACACTACCAAACGTAAAATAAATAGCTAGTCGGAAGCAGCCACATAGCACAGGAAGATCAGCTCGGTGCTTTGTGACCAACTGGATGGGTGGGAGGGTGGGAGACGCAAGAGGGAGGAGATATGGGAACATATGTATATGTATAACTGATTCACTTTGTTATAAATCAGAAAGTAACACACCATTGTAAAGAAATTATACTCCAATAAAGATGTAAAAAAAAAAGGAAAAAGAAAAAGAGGGAGAGGACTGAAATCAATAAAATTAGAAATGAAAAAGGAGAAGTTACAACAGACACCGTAGAAATACAAAGCATCCTAAGAAACTACTACAAGCAACTCTATGCCATTAAAATGGACAACCTGGAAGAAATGGAGAAGTTCTTAGAAAGATATAACATTCCAAGACTGAACCATGAAAAAATAGAAAAGATGAACAGACCAATCACAAGTAATGAAATTGAAACTGTGATTAAAATTCTTCCAACAAACAAAAGTCCAGGACCATTTGGTTTCACAGGTGAATTCTATCAAACATTTAGAGAAGAGCTAACACCCATCCTTCTGAAACTCTTCCAAAAATTTGTGGAGGAAGGAACACTCCCAAACTCATTCTGAGTCCACCATCACCCTCCTACCAAAACCATACAAAGATAATACAAAAAAAGAAAATTACAGACCAATATCACTGATGAATATAGATGCAACAATCCTCAGCAAAATACTAGCAAACAGAATCCAACAACACATTAAAAGGATCATACACCATGATTGAGTGGAATTTATCCCACAGATGCAAGGATTCTTCAATATACATAAATCAATCAATGTGATACACCATATTAACAAATTGAAGAATAAAAACCATATGATCATCTCAATAGATGCAGAGAAAGCTTTTGACAAAATTCAATGCCCATTTATGATAAATACTCCCCAGAGAGTGGGCATAGAGGGAAACAACCTCAACATAATAAAGGCAATATACGACAAACCGAGAGCAAACATCATTCTCAATGGTGAAAAACTGAAAGCATTTCTTCTAAGATCAGGAAGAAGACAAGGTTGCCCACTCTCACCACTATTATTCAACGTAGGTTTGGAAGTCCTAGCCATGGCAAACAGAGAAGAAAAAGAAATAAAAGGAATACAAATTGGAAAAGAAAAAGGAAAACTAGTTTGGAAGTCCTAGCCATGGCAATCAGAGAAGAAAAAGAAATACAAATTGGAAAAGAAGAAGGAAAACTGTCACTGTTTGCAGATGGCATGATACTATACATAGAGAATCCTAAAGATGCCACCAGAAAACTACTAGAGCTAATCAATTAATTTGGTAAAGTTGCAGGATACAAAATTAATGCACAGAAATCTCTTGCATTCCTATACACCAGTGATGAAAAATCTGAAACAGAAATTAAGGAAACACTCCCATTTACCATTACAAGGAAAAGGATAAAATACCTAGGAATAAACCTACCTAAGGAGACAAAAGACCTGTATGCAGAAAACTATAACACTGATGAAAGAAATTAAAGGTGATACCAACAGATGGAGAGATTTACCATGTTCTTGGATTGGAAGAATCAATATTGTGAAAATGACTATACTACCCAAAGCCATCTACAGATTCAATGCAATCCCTATCAAATTACCAATGGCATTTTTTACAGAACTAGAACAAAAAATCTTAAAATTTGTTTGGAGACACAGAAGACCCCGAATAGCCAAAAGAGTCTTGAGGGAAAAAAACAGAGCTGGAGGGATCAGTCTCCCTGACTTCAGACTGTACTACAAAGCTACAGTAATCAAGACAATATGGTACTGGCACATAAACAGAAACATGGATCTATGGAACAAGATAGAAAGCCCAGAGATTAACCCATGCACCTATTGTCAACTAATCTATGACAAAGGAGGCAAGGATACGCAATGGAGCAAAGACAATCTCTTCAATAAGTGTTGCTGGGAAAACTGGACAGCTACATGTAAAAGAATGAAATGAAAACACTCCTTAACACCATACAAAAAAATAAATTCAAAATGGATTCTCTAATGTAAGACCAGACACGATAAACCTCTTAGAGGAAAACATAGGAAGAACATTCTTTGACATAAATCACAGCAAGATCTTTTATGACACACCTCCTAGAGTAATGGAAATAAAACAAAAAAGAAATAAATGGGACCTAATGAAACTTAAAAGCTTTTTCACAGCAAAGGAAACCATAAACAAGATGAAAAGACAGCCCTCAGAATGTGAGAAAATATTTGCAAATGAATCAATGGACAAAGGATTAATCTCCAAAATTTACAAGCAGCTCATGCAGCTCAATATTAAAAAAACAAACAACCCAATCCAAAATTGGGCAGAGGACCTAAATAGACATTTCTCTAAAGAAGACATAGAGATGGCCAAGAAGCACATGAAAAGCTGCTCAACTTCACTAATTATTAGAGAAATGCAAATCAAAACTACAATGAGGTATCACCTCACCCCAGTTAGAATGGGCATCATCAGAAAATCTACAAACAACAAATCCTGGAGAGGGTGTGGAGAAAAGGGAACCCTCTTGCACTGTTGGTGGGAACGTAAATTGATACAGCCACTATGGAGAACAGTATGGAGGTTCCTTAAAAAACTAAAAATTGAATTACCATATGATCCATCCATCCCACTACTGGGCATATACCCAGAGAAAACCATAATTCAAGAAGACACATGCACCCCAATATTCATTGCAGCATTATTTACAATAGCTATGTCATGGAAGCAACCTACAAGCCCATCAACAGACGAATGGTTAAAGAAGATGTGGTAGATATATAGAATGGAATATTACTCAGCCATAAAAAGGACCAAATTGGGTCATTTATAGAGACATGGATGGATCTAGAGACTGTTATACGGAGTGAAGTAAGTCAGAAAGAGAAAAACAAATATCATATGTTAGTGTATATATGTGGAACCTAGAAAAATGGTACAGGTGAACTGGTTTGCAGGGCAAAAATTGAGACACAGATGTAGAGAACAAACATGTGGACACCAAGGGGGGAAAGTGCTGGGGAGGTGGGGGTGGTGGTTTGATGATTTGGGAGATTGGGATTGACATGTATAGACTGATGTGTATAAAATTGATGACTAATAAGGACCTGCTGTGTAAAAAAATAAATTAAATAAAATTCAAAAAAGAAAAACTATTTGATCTGTCAAGAGAGTTTTAATCTCCCAATTTTTTATTGATAGCATGCTCTTACAATATACTGCCATTAGGAGGAGTGTTTGGGTTGTATTCATCTTATGTATAATCTCAGTCTTTATATCTCTAGGTCTGAGAATGTGCTTGAAAGCACACCCCAGCTGAGACAGCCTGGCATGGACACCCTAATGAACCACACACCTTAATGAACACAGGTAATTGGCAGATGTGTGATTTTTGCTGTCATTGTGTATACTTCAAACTTAAGACTTACCCTTCCATATTAAATCATCCATTTGGTAGCAGCAATTATCATTTTAAAAATAAGTGGAAAAAAATTTGTTTATATATCCAATTTCATGAATTAGTAATTTCAATTGAGGTTATATTAATATTACTGTCTTGGAATGTTCCTATTCATTCACTGTCTATTCACCCCTCCCACTGTCACCAGTTGAATGGCTACTCTGATTTGGGGTGTACTTTTTCTGATTATTAATAAGTATGAGCCTGTTTTGTTATGCACTCCCCTTCTGTGAAGTTCTTGTCTACATCTTCATGTGACTTCGGGTAGGTGGACTGTATTTGTAGAAATTGTAGAATATCATAGATTCTGTAAATACCAGATATTTATTACTTCTCCCTATTTGGCCTCACTCCATTAAATTTCTCAGTTATATCATTAAAAGAACAGGGGTCTTTAATGCTTTAATGTTGTTAACTCCATCACTTTTTTACCTACTTTTGAGTTTGGGGTCTTATTTAAGAAGTCCTCATCCACCTAAATTCACAAAAATACAATCATATTTATTTTTCTATTTTTCTATTTTATAATTAGGTCTCTAAACCTTTATACATAATGTAGACTTGATAATATAGTGCTAATTTTCATCATATAATGATCCAGATTTCCTAACATCAGCTACTATACGATATATCCTTTCCTTACTGTTGAGTTCTGTTTCCAGCTCTCTCAGGTGGAACTTTTGTTCCATTGTTTAATTTTTTTTTTCATGGATGCATAGTTTTTATTACTGTGGTCTGTGTTAGGTGTTAAAATGTGGTAGGGAGAGGTTTCCCTTTTTTCTTTTCTAACTTGATATTTCAATTCAGGGATACACAAACATACACATGTATCAAGAAATAAGTTTATTAAGTTCTTAAAAAAATACAGCTGGAATTTTGCTTAGTCCTATGTTGAATTTATAGATTAATTTTGGAAGTTTTTTATCTTTAGTGTAATTTACTCCACCTATAAATATGTTATCCGTTTATTCAAGTCTTTCTGAATGTCTTTTAGGAAAGTTTAAAAATTTTCTCTCTGTAGGTTTTGTGGAACTTTTGCTAAGTTAATTCTTTGGTACTTTTTATTTGTGTGCTATAATTAATGGTATCTTATTTTTTAAATGAAATCTTCTAACTTGTTATTAGTGGTTTAGGAACTGTTATGGATTTTGTGACTTAACCTGTAGCTGGAAACCTTGCTAAACTCTTTATTAACTCAAAGTTTTTCTGTTGATCTAATGATTTTCCACATAGATAACCATCTCCCTTGCACATAATGACATTTTTGCTTTAAAACACTTCTAAATTTAAAAACTATGTCTAAAATTTCTCTAAGTATGATATTTCCTGCAGTGTTTGGTCTTTAAGCATATTATCAAGTTTAGGAGATGTTTCATTATTTCCAGTCTCTGTGGTTTTAACATATATAGGTTGTTGAACTTAAGAAGTAATGTTTTTGTACCTGTTGAGATAGTGACATGAACTTTCCAAAGTGGTTCACTAACATGATAAATTACATTGACAGATTTGCAAATGCTAAACCATTCTGGGAATTTTTGCTGCTTTATAAGTAAAACAGGACTATACTTTGATTTTTTTAAAATCATCTTTCCTTGCTTTGAAATAAAAGTTTCAAATTAAGGTTTTGAAATTAACACTCAAAGAAAGAACTTAGTCATACAGTATTTCTCTTTTTAGAAACATATATAAGATAGAGATTTCTATTCCTTGATAGCCATCCAGATCTATGGATTTTTTGGCAGGGGAATTCTTTGATTTCATTTATTTCCTTTCAAAATTATTGGATTATTCCATTTTAAATTTCTTATAATTTGTATAATATTATTTCTCTTTTTAACATTTTATTTTATTGTGGTAAGAACATTTAATATGACATTACCCTCTTAATAAAAATCTTAAGCCTACAATATAATATTGTTGATTATTGGTACAATGTTGTAGAGGAGATCTCTAGAACTAATTCATGTTGCTTAACTTACACCCACTGACTAGTAACTCTCTACTTCTCTCTCTCTCTAGCCCCTGGCAACCACCATTTCACTCTCTGATTCTATGAATTTGACTATTTTAGATATCTCACATAAGTGGAACTGTGCAGGATCTGTCTTTTGTGACTGGTTTATTTCCCTTAGCATAATGCCCATGAGGTTCATCTATGTTGTCACATATTTCAGAATTTCTTTCTTTTTAAGGCTGAATAGTATTCCACCACATACACCATATTGTCATTATCCATTCATCTGCAGATGAATATTTAGGTTGTTTCTACCACATTTTCATTATCCATTAATCTGCAGGCGAATATTTAGGTTGTTTCTACACCTTGGCTAATGTGCATAGTGCTGCAATGAATACAGGAGTGCTAATATCTCTTTGAGATCCGGATTTCCATTCTTTTGGATAAATAGCAGAAGTGAGACTAGATCATATGTGGTTCTATTTAAACATTTTTAAGAAACCTCTGTACTGTTTTCCATAGTAGCTGCACCATTTTGCATTCCCACCAATAACAAGCAAGGGTTGTCACTTCACCACATCCTCATCAACACTTGTTGTCTTTTGTTTTTTAATAATAGCCATCCTGACAGATGTCAGGTGATATCTCACTGTGGATTGATTCATATTTCCTTGATGATTAGTGACATTGACTACCTCTTGGGTGTTTGTATCTTCGGAGAAATATCTGTTCAAATTCTCAGCCTATTTGTTCATTGGATTATTAGGGTTTTTTATTGTTGTTGTTGTGTGTATATATATTTTTTGCTATGAGTTATAGGAGCTCTTTATATGTATATGTTTTGGAGAGTAACCTCATCAGATATATGGTCTGCAAATTTTTTTCCCAGGGTCATGTTATCTTTTATTACTAGCACTGATTAATTTAAAAACACATCTGGAAACATGCTCTAAATAAAATGAAAACTACTTTTAGAAACTCATTAGGCCAGATAATGTCACTATAATTGGAAGAAATTAGGTGCAGAGGCTCAGGACAGTTTCTTGTGCAAGTACTTTGGGGCTGAAGAAAGACCTCCAAGATTCACATGGAGGACAAACCCTGACAGTGACCAAATGTTGTTGCCTATCCTGGAGCTACTTGTCTGTGTAACTGAGTAATTGTTTCCTGTTCCATATCTGGAACACACATGAATAAGTTATGGGTTAACTGTCATTAATGACACTGAGAAACCAATATTTGCATGCTTGTGATGGTTTTATGACTCTTAACGACTCCTGGAAATATTTCTCATATTTTTTAGGTTGCCCTTTCATGCTGTCATTGTTTCCTTTGTTGTGAAGAAGCTTTTTAGCTTGATATAATTCCATCTGTATATTTTTGCTTTTGTGGCCTGTGTTTTTGGTGTCACATCCATGAAATCATGCCAAGACGAATGTCACAAAGTTTTTCCTCTATGGTTTCTTCTAGGAGTTTAACAGTTTCAAGTCTTACATTTAAGTCTTTAATTCATTTTGAGTTGATTTTTCTGTATGGTGTAAAATAAGGGTCTAATTTCAGTCTTTTGCATGTGGATATCCAGTTTTCACAACATCATTTGTTCAAGAAACAATCCTTTCCCCATCATGTGTTCTTGGACCCTCCCTTGTCAAGCACCCTTGTCAAAGATCAGTCAACTCTATACACTTGGATTTATTTCTGAGTTCTCTCTTCTATTCCATTGATCCATATGTCTGTCATTACCCCAGTTCCATACTGTTTTGATTAATGTAGATTTGTACTATATTCTGAAATCAGGAAGTGTTATACCTCCAGCTTCATTATTCTTTCTCAAGATTGATTTAGCTATTGATGGTTTTTTGTGTTTGATATGAACCATAGTTGTTTTTTTCTATTTATGTAAAAAATGCTATGGAAATTTTGATAGGCATTGCATAAAAAAAACCTAATTCTACTCCTTAGAGATCTAGAAAAAGAAGAAAAAACTGAGCGCAAAGTTAGCAGAAGGAAGGAAGTTACAAAGATTAAATGAAATAGAAAATTAAAAAATAATAGGAAAAAATCAACAAAACTAAAAGTTCATTTTTGAAAAGATAAAAAAAATGACAAACCATTAGCTAGACTAAAAAGAAAAGAAAGAATACTCAAATAAATAAAATCAGAAATGAAACAAGAGACATTAGGATTGATGCACAGAAATAAAAAGTATCATAAGAGACTACTGTGATATATTATATATCAAAAAACTAGATAACCTAGAAGAAATTGATAAATTCTTAGAAACATACAACTTATCAAAACTAAATTATGAAGAAATAGAAAGTCTGAATAGACTGATAACTAGTATGCAGATTGAATCAGTAACCAAAAACCTTCCAATAAAGAAAAGTCCAGGACTAGATGGCTTCATTACTGAATTCTACCAAACATTTAAACAGGATTTAATACCAATGCTTCACAAGCTCTTTCAAGAAATTGAAAGGGAGGGAACAGTTCCAAACTCATTTTATTAAGCTAGTTTTACCTTGTTACCAAAGTCAGACAAAGACAGCGCAAGAACAGAAAAACTACTGGACAATAGCTGTAACAAATATGTATGCAAAAGTCCTCAACAAAATGCCAGGAAACTGAATTCAGTGGCACATTAAAAGGCTTATATAGGCTTGGACTTGGCCAAGATGGTAGAGGAGGAAGACTCTGAGCTCACCTCCTCCCATGAGCACACCAAAATTACAACCATTTTAAGAGTAAATATCAATGAGGACAACCCAAAGACTAACAGAAAAGATCTTCTACAACTAAAGATATAAAGATGGAACCACAAGAAGATGGATGGGGGAATGGAGACTCAGTATAGTCAAGACCCACACTGCCTGGTAGGAGACCTGCAAACAGGAGGATAATCACAATTGCAGAGCTTCAGGAGTGAGGGGTCCAAGTTCCATATTGAACAACCCAACCTGGAGGTCCTGCACCAGGAAGATGAGCACCTAGAAAATCTGGATTTGAAGGCCAGTGGGGTGTGCTTTCAGGAGAGCCAGAGGGCTCTAGGAAGTAGAGACTTCACTGCTATAGGGTGCACACAAAAATCTCACACAACAGAGACCCAGGGCAGAAGCAGTAATTTAAAAGGGCCTGAGTCAGACCCACTTGCTGATCTTGGAGAGCTTCATGAAGAGGCAGGAGGCAACTTGGTCTCACCCTGGGGATATAGATGCTGGTGGAATCTGGCCCCAGCTGCACCAGGACATGGCCCTGCCCACCAGCAGGCCAGCACCAGTCCTGGGACTTGGCCTCACCCAACAGTGGGCAGGCACAAGCCCTGGGACTCCTAGGCCACCACAGTCAATCATACCAGAACCCAGCCCTACCCACAAGTAAGCAAGGAGCAGCCCACCAACTCTGGGGTGCAGCAGTGGACAGACACCATCCGCAGCACCCCATGTGCTCCAGTCTGGCACACCAGTGGGCTAGCACCAGAATCAGGACCCCCTGAGCCCAACAGACAGCTGCAACAAGATTGAGACCCAAAAATCAGTGAGCTGGCACCAGCCCTGGGACTTAGCTCCACCCACCAGTGGCCAGCAACTTCTGTACTAGGCAGGGCCTGACAACCAACCATGCTAAGGACTAGCCATGCTCATCAGAGACCCACAGTAGTCAGTCCCACAACAACAGAAGGGCCTATGCAGTCCACACAGGGGAACCCCTAGAGCATATACCTCTGCTGAACAGAGAGGACTGTGCTTCAGGGCTCCATAGGACATCTTCCTCATAAGACCACTTCTCCAAGATCTGAAAATGTAACCACCTACCTAACATTAGGTTTACCTAATACATAGAAATAAAAGCAGAGTATCAGGCAAAATGAAATAACTCAAGAACAGTTTCAAAATAAAGGAAGAGGTTACAACCTTAGAAGAAGAGGTGGAAAGTGGAGATAAGCAATCTACCTAATAAAGAGTTCAAGGTAATAGTCATAAAGATGATCAGTGAACTTGGAAGAAGAATGGATGAACACAGTGAGAATTTTGACAAAGAATTAGAAAATATAAAGAAGAACCAAACAAAGTTGAAGAATACAATAAATGAAATTAAAAAAAATACACTAGAAGGAATCAACAGTAGATTAGATGATACAAAGAATGGGTCAGAGAACTCGAAGACAGAGTGTGGAAATCACTCAAGCTGAACAGAAAAAAAGAAAAAAGAATTTTAAAAATGAGGACAGTTTAAGAGACTTCTGGGACAACATCAAGTGCACTAACGTTGTCATTATAAGGGGCCCTGAAAGAGAAGAGAGAAAAAGAGACAGAGAACGTATATGAAGATATATTAGCTGAAAACTTCCCTAAGTTGAGAAAGGAAACAGACATCCAGGTCCAAGAAGAACAGAGAGTCCCAAATAGGATCAACCCAAAGAGGAACACACCAAGACACATTGTAATTAAAATGGCAAAAATTAAAGATAAAGAGAGAATTTTAAAAGCAGCAAGGGAAAAGTAACAAGTTATGTGCAAGGGAACTCCCATAAGACTGTCAGCTGACTTTTCAGCAGAAACTCAGCAGGCCAGAAGGGAGTGGCACAATATATTTAAAGTGATGAAAGCAAAAAAACCCTACAAACAAGGATACTCTATTCAGCAAGACCTTCATTCAGATTTAATGGAGAGATCAAAAGTTTTATAGACAAGCAAAAGCTAAAAGAGTTCACCACCAAACCAGCTTCATAAGAAATGTAAAAGGAATTTCTCTAAGCAGAAAAGAAAAGAACAAAAACTAGAGGTATGAAAATTATGAAAGGAAAAATCTCATTGGTAAAGGTAAGTATACAATAAAGGTAGTAAGCAACAAATAAACTTAGTAGAAAGGTTAAAAGCCAAAGGTACTAAAATCAACTATATTCACAGTAAGTAGTGAAGGGATACACAAAAGAAAAAGATGAATAATATAATGTCAAAACAGTAAACTTAGAGGGAGGAGTAAAAATGTAAGGCTGTTGAAAAGAGTTTGAACTTAAGAGATCAGCAACTTAAAATAATCATGCATATATAAATAATCTGTATATAGATTGCTATATATAAACCTCATGGTAACCACAAACCAAAAATTATGATATATATACACACAAAATGGAGAAAGAAATCCAAAAATAAAACTAAAAATAGTCACCATATAACAAAAGAAGAGAGCAAAAGAAGGAACAAAAAAGGACTATAAAACAACCTGAAAACAATTAACAAAATGGCAATAAGTACATACCTATCAATAATTACGTTAAATGTAAATAGACTAAATGTGCAAATCAAAAGATATAGAGTGACAGAATGAATAAAAAAACAAGACCTATATATATGCTCTTTACAAGAGATTCACTTCAGATCCAAAGATACACTAGCCTGAAAGTAAGGGGATGGAGAAAAGTATTTTTCACAGAACTAGGACAAATAATTCTAAAACTTGTATGGAAACACAAAAGACCCCAAACAGCCAAATCCATCTTGAAAAAGTAGAACAAAGCTGGAGGTATCACACTCCCTTATTTCAAACAGTACTATGAAGCTACAGTCATGAATGCAATATGGTACTAGCACAGAAACAGGTACATAGATTAATGGAACAGAATCAGAGCCCAGAAATGAGCCCACACTTATATGGTCAGTTAATCTATGATATAGGAGGCAAGAATATACAATAGGGAAAAGACAGACTCTTCAATAATTACGTTGGGGAAAGCTGGACAGCTATGTTCAAAAGAATCAAACTAGACTACTTTCTCACACCATATACAAAAATAAACTCAAAATGGATTAAAGATGTAAATGTAAAACTTGAAACCATAAAGCTGCTAGAAGAAAACATTGACAGTAAGCTCTTTGTCATCAGTCTTAGCAATATTTTTTTGGCTCTGTCGCTTCAAGCAAGAGAAACAAACAAATGAACAAATGGAACTACATCAAACTAAAATTGGATATTGTAAATAATGTTGCAATGAACACAGGGGGAACTAACAAAATGGAAAGGCCATCTACTGTTTGGGAGAAGATATTTTCAAACAATATGTCTGATAAGGTGTTAATATCCAAAACATACAAAGAAGTCATATAACTCACCATCAAAAAACAAACAAGCCAATTAAAAAATGGGCATAGGACCAGAATAGACATTTTTTTCCAAAGAAGACATACAGATGGCCAACAGGCACATGACATCAGGATTAACATCACTAATCATCAGGGAAATGCAACTCAAGACCACAATAAAATATCACCTCACACTTGTTAGGATGACTGTTATCAAAAAGACAACAAATAACAAGTGTTGGCAAGGATGTAGAGAAAAGAGAACCCTTGTGGAAATGTAAATTGGTGCAGCCACTATGGAAAATAGTATGTAAGTTCCTCAAAAAATGGAAAATAGAACTACCATATGATCCATAAATTCTACTCCTGGTTATTTATCCAAAGAAAATGAAAACACTAATTTAAAAAGATATATGCACCCCTGTGTTCATTGCAGCATTATTTACAATAGCCAAGATAAGGAAGCAACCTAAGGTCCCACTGATAGATGAATGGATAAAGTAGGTTTTGTATATATATACAATGGAATACTACTCAACCATAAAACAGAATGAAATCTTGCCATTTGTGACAACATAGATGAACTTAGATGGTATTATGCTAAATGAAATGTCAGACAGAGAAATATAAATACCATATGATTTCACTTATATGTGGAATCTAAAAAACAAAACAAAGGAACAAACATAACAAAATAGAAAAAGTCTTAGATACAGAGAACAGATGGTTGCCAGAGGGGATAGAGTGGGTGGATGAGAGAAATAGATGAGGAAAATTAGGAGGTACAGATTTCCAGTTGCATAATAAATGAGTCACAGGTATGAAAGGTATAGTGTAGAGAATATAGTCAATAACTATGTAATATCTTTTTATGGTCTAGGAGGTAACTAGACTTATTGTGGTGACCATTTTGTAATGTATAGAAATGTTGAATCACTATGTTGTGCACTGGGAACAAACATAGTGTTGTAGGTCTATTTTACTTCAAAAACAAACAAACAAGTTCATAGTAAAAGAGATCAGATTTGTGGTTACCACAGGCAGTGAATGGGGGGAGGGGGAATTGGATGAAGCTGGTCAAGAGGTACAAACTTCCAGTTATAAGATAAATAAGTACTAGGGATGTCATGCACACCATGATAAATATAATTAACACTGCTCTATGTTATATATGGAAGTTGTTAAGAGAGTAAATCCTAAGAGTTCTCATCATGAGGAGAACAATTTTTCCTTTTTATTTTATTGTATCTACATGAGATGATGGATCTTCACTAAATTTATTGTAGTAATTATTTCATGATGCATGTAAATCAAATCATTATTCTGTACACCGTAAACTTATACATGCTGTATTCTATTATATCTCAAGAAAACAGGAATAAATAAATAAATATATAAATAAACAAAACAAAAATAAATAAGTAAAATGCTCATACATCATCTACTATACAACACAGGGAACCATATTCAGTAACTTGTAATAACCTATAATGAAAAAGAATCTGAAAAAGAATATATATATATATGTATGTATAAATGAATCACTTTGCTGTATACCTGAAACTAACACAACATTGTAAATTAACTATACTTCAATTTTTTAAAAAAAATTTATTGGCGTATAGATGATTTACAATGTTGTGTTAGTTTCTGCTGTACAGCAAAGTGATACATATACATATATGTTATGTTATACATATACATATATACATACATATATACATATATGTATATGTTATACATATACATATATCCACTCTTTTTTAGATTATTTTCCCATATAGATCATTACAGAGTATTGAATAGAGTTCCCTGTGCTATACAGTAAGTCCTAATTAGTTCAATTTTTTAAAAATGTTAAAAAAAGAATTGTAAAGTGAAAACTATAAAATATTAATGAAAGAAATTAGAGAATGGAATGGAATGGAATGACATTCCATAGAAATGGAATGACATTCCATGTTCATGAATTGGAAGATTTTATGTTGTTAAAATGTCAATTAAAATGGTAAAAATTCTTATGATCAATCTGTCACTTTCAGAATTTTTTAATTGATATGATTGTTTATAATACTGTCTTGTTATTTTTTCTATTTGTTATACCAGTATTATTTCTAACTTTCATTCTATATTGTTTCTTTTTATTTTCTATTTTTCTTAGTAAATTTTACCATAGGTTTGTTCAATCAATCTCTAGGAAAAAAATCCTTTTATATATATTCAATTTTGTTCCTTTTTATTGATTTTTACCTGTAGTTTTATTGTATCTGTCCTTATTTTGTTGAGTTCAGTGTTTGCTTCTTTTGCTCAACATTGGTATCTGATATATATATTTCAGGTGATAAATTAGCTCAGAGTGCTCCTTTAAATTTGTCCAAGAATTTTAAACATCATTTTTTCCTTTCTTGCAAAGTGTTAAATTATATAAGCACATTTCTTATTTTCCAAAGAATTTTTAAACAATGTTTATGCTCCATGATGGTAGGGATTTTTTTTCCCCTCTTTTGTTCACTCTTCTGCATCCCAAGTCTCTATCTTTTGTGTTTTTAACTTACTTGTATATGTCATAAATACTAATATAATAGAACATTTTGTCCATTTTATTTTTGACTTTCACATTTCATACTGGTAACATTTTTCTCTTTTCTCCTATACTGTCTTTCACTAGGTTAAATATTCTTTTGCTAGTTTGAATCATATTTTATGCTATTCTTCTGGTGTTTTGCCTTAACTTACTAAGAGCTTACATTTTTATTTCTTAAACATACACATCTTGGCATAATTCTCACCTACCTGTCATAATCTTATTATCTAACCTCTTACCCCCTTCCATGCACGTTTGAATTATTGAATTATGAGCATACAATTTTGGGAATCTTGCTTTTTCTAGGCAGTTATAAGTTTTGATGAGTTTATTTACCCTTTCTGCATATCTTTCTATGTAGCATACTCCTGGATTAATTTTTCTTTTTTCTAGAATACTTCTTTTGAAAATATTTTCAAGGAGAGTCTTGATGTAATAAATTTTCTGAGATTTATATGCTTAACAAAATCTTTTTTTATCCTGTCATTTTATAATATTTTGCTAATAAAATTTAGGACAGAGTCTTTAAGTAGATTTTTTTAAATGTCAAAATATCATCTGCAAAATATCATCTATGTACTTGGGGGGGAAAACAATAGAGAAAATTTTAAAGTAAAGTGATAGAAAAAGATAAAACTGGCAAAAACAAAAAATAATCTAACAGCATGGTGTACATGTGTTTAGGAAAAGCCATGTATAAGAATGTTTATAACACCACTATTAAAAATAACCCCAAAATGGAAACAAACAAATGTCTAGTAACAGCAGAATAGATAAATAAATGTGTCATTTAAAGAATGGGATAGTATACAGCAGTGAGAATGAATGAACCACAACTGCATGCAATAACATGGATGAATTTTTCAAATCTGTTGAGTGAAAGAACCCAGATACAAATGAGGACATACTCTATGATGCCGTTTATACAAAGTTTACGAACAGGCAAGTCTAGTCTATGATGTTGAAAGTAAGAGTGGTGGGAAGGTGGCAGTGACAGAAAGGGTAGGCAAAGAGAGTAGGACAGTTTCTGGTGAGCTGGGAATAGTCAGATTTTTATCTGCTTCTGGCTATGCAAGTATGTTTACTCTATGACGATTCATACTGGGTAGTTATGATGTATGCACTTTCCTCTATGAATAACACATTTAATCAAAAAATTAAATGTATTTTTAAAATATACCTCTGTAGCAATATTTATAAAAGACAAAGTAGAATTCAAAGTTATTTTTCTTCAATATTTGAAAGTTAACTCATTGCCTTTTTGCATCCAGCACTGCCTTGTGACATTTAAAGTCACTTTGGGGGGCTTCCCCGGTGGCACAGTGGTTGAGAGTCTGTCTGCCGATGCAGGGGACACGGGTTCGTGCCCCGGTCCGGGAAGATCTCACATGCCGCGGAGCGGCTGGGCCCGTGAGCCATGGCCGCTGAGCCTGTGCGTCCAGAGCCTGTGCTCCGCAATGGGAGGGGCCACAGCAGTGAGAGGCCCGCGTACTGCAAAAAAAAAAAAAAAAAGTCACGTTTGGGACTTCCCTGGTTGCACAGTGGTTGAGAATCCACCTGCCAATGCAGGGGACACGGGTTCGATCCCTGGTCTGGGAAGATCCCACATGCTGCGGAGCAACTAAGCCCGTGCACCACAACTACTGAGCCTGTGCTCTAGAGCCCGCGTGCTGCAACTACTGAGCCCACGCACCACAACTACTGAAGCCCGCACGCCTAGAGCCCGTGCTCCGCAAGAGAAGCCACTGCAATGAGAAGCCCGCACACCACAACGAAGAGTAGACCCCGCTCACGGCAACTAGAGAAATCCTGCGTGCAATGAAGACACAATGCAGCTAAAAATAAAAATAATTAATTAAATAAATGAAACACAGCTGTTTAAAAAAATAAAGTCACTTTGATTCTCTTTCTTGGTGTCTCTACTTGTCATTTTTGAAGCTTTAAGAATTTTCTTTCAATTTCCTTAATTTGATCTTAATTCCACTATGTCTATAAGTTGGCTTTCTTTTGTTTCCTGTTTGCCACTCCATGAATATTTTAGTCCTTTCAATGTGTTTGTGTTTTTCTGAAAATCAGTCATTATTTTCGTTACCGCCCTGGAATTTACAGCCCCATGGATCCTTAGGTAAAAGCTCTGTCCCAGCACCTTGTCATAGGGGTGGTGTTAGGAAAACAGAAAAGGCTTTAGGAATTGAACACTTCATTGATTTGTTTGTCTGTCTTTGTTTGTTTAAGAGCCAAGAACTCTGGAACTTGTAAAGAATAAAAAAATAAAATGAGAAGAATCCTTATCATCAGTACAAATGAAAGAAAACTCCACACATAGAGGAAAAAACCCAGTCACATCATGAGAGATCATTACAGCATTGATAGCTTCAATATATAATTTGGTTCTGGATAAAAATAAATATACATTTGTTTTGTAAAGTGTCTACTGTTTAAATTCAGCTTCAAAATATTTGGATTTTCCGAGGTGGTAATTGTGGAAACTGTGTAACGTTGCTCAAAAATCATTTCGCACTTGCCAGCTGCACAGTGTAGATTGCCATTCCTCCAAGCGCCAACGCAGGGAAACAATTCATGTCTTCCCACCTCTCCCTGTTTCCTTTCTGTCTGTACAATGAAAATGGAAACGGTGTATATTTTTTCAAACATATTCTGTTTCCCCAGTTGCCACCTCTGAAAACTGCGAATCGTTTTGAAGATAGGAAAAGAGGAGTACTATTTATTTTATTTTATCCCCTACAAGTAAACTGGAAAAAACTGGTCTTCACGCCTCTGCTTGGGGGGCGGGGCGGGGGTGGGGAGGAGGGGTATTTGTGTCGGAGGAGGAGTGAGGCAGCTCTCCTCAGGCGCTGGCGGGGCGCATCCTTGCTCCACAGAACTGAAGGAGCTCAGTCTGGTCCGGTGTGAGATCCCTCCGGGCTTCCCAGCTGAAGCCAAACACCCCGCGCGGCCAGGAGCGAGGATGGAGTGGCTGGTGAGCCGGGCCAGGCGTGGGAAAGGGGGCGCAGGATGGGCGACATCGCTCCGGCGGCCCTGGGGCGGTGGCGGGCTGAGAGCGCCGGGCTGCGGCTCTCCCCAGTCTGGTTCGGAGATGGGATTTCTGCTAGCGCTTTCCCCTCAGCTCTTAACCTTGCTGAGAAGCGGATTTTGCCTTCCAAAGGGTGGTTTACAGGCCGTTCCTGGCGTTCTGGTACTCCGTCCCAGTGCGCTGGAAAAAGGATGCTGCCAGGCGCAGGCTCCGGAGACGCTTCTCCGAAGATCCTTGACATCCTCAGACAGGAACTGGGCTGGGAGGCGGGCGCTGGCGGCGGGGATAGAGGGTGCTGTATTGGCTCCGTTTGGGCCCTGAAACCTGGGGTGGGGTTGCAGAATTTCAGGCTCAGGCTGTCCAGGAGAGCTGGCGCCCTCTGTGATGCTCCAGCCTCTTTCTGCATCCTCTGGGTCTTTGCCTTGGGAAGCCATAAAGGATTGGATAAATCGGGGTTAAAACCCTGAGTATCCACGAGAGACAGACATTTTGTTTATTCAGGACCTGTGTATATGACAAAATGAAGGAAGGAGAGGATTTTCATTTACATTGGTAATTGATAAAAATAATAAAAATTAAAATCTAAATACAAGTAATGCCTGGAGGTAGGTTTTTTTTTTTTGTATATAGTTTATTGGCAGGATCACACAGCCAGTTATTTCACTGTTTTCCTTAATAAAGGAGAATGGTGGCCTTAGAGCTAGTGTTTACTGAGTGCCAGGTGCTCTTAATCTTCACCACTATCCTTCAAAGGAGGAGTTATTATCCAATTTTACAAATAGAGAAACAGGCAGAGAGGTTAAGCTTTCCAAGTCCATGTGACTGTATGTGGCAGGATCAGGATTTGGACCTAGAAATTTTCAGGGAAGAGGTATGTATAGGGGCAAAGTAGATGGGCAGCTGTCAGGTAAGACCCAGGCCTCTGAACCCTGGCCCTCTTGACAAAGGTTATAAATGGACTTCTCTATTTCCATTATTGTGTGATCTGATTAATGAATTTTTTTAAGTTACCTAATATATATTGGCTTTTACCATACCTTAGGCACTGTATTAAGTACTTTAAATGCTTAATTAATTCTCATAGTAACCCAAAGAGATAACAGCAACATTGATTTAGTGCGTATTTGTATCAGTCACTGTTCTAGGAGCTTTACATATACTATCTCATTTAGTCTTTTTAACAGAGAGAAGGTTGGTACTATTATTTTTTTCTGCATTTCAGAGAGGTAAAATGATTTGTCCTAGCTTACACATCTAATATTGGTGCTAGCCTGAACTCAAGTCAGCCAGAGGAAATGTGTATATAATTAATAGCAAAGCTTTCTTTCTAATTCCCTTTGCCTCAATCACTGTGCTTCTGTTTCTTAAACACTGCTGGCCCCCAGTTCGTACATCTTGTGTTTTGGTGTGTGTCTGCTTTCTCTCTTATCCTAAAAGACAGATTTTTACTCAGAAAGCCAAACTATTTGCATTCCTCATCGCAGCCTTTGCTAGAGCCTGGATTTCCATGTGACATGATGGTGTGGAATTCGAATGCCAAAGAAAACTTTTTAGTTTCAGAAGCCAAAGTTTTTTTGTTTGTTTTTTTTTAACATCTTAATTGGAGTGTAATTGCTTTACAATGTTGTGTTAGTTTCTGCTTTATAACAAAGTGAATCAGCTATACATATACATATATCCCCATATCTCTTCCCTCTTGCATCTCCCTCCCTCCCACCCTCCCTATCGCACCCCTCTAGGTGGTCACAAAGCACGGAGCTGATCTCCCTGTGCTATGTGGCTGCTTCCCACTAGCTATCTATTTTACGTTTGGAAGTGTATATATGTCCATGCCACTCTCTCACTTTGTCCCAGCTTACCCTTTCCCCTCCCCATATCCTCAAGTCCATTCTCTAGTAGGTCTGTGTCTTTATTCCCGTCTTGCCCCTAGGTGCTTCATGACCTTTTTTTTTTTTTTTAGATTCCATATATATGTGTTAGCATACGGTATTTGTTTTTCTCTTTCTGACTTACTTCACTCTGTATGACAGACTCTAGGTCCATCCACCTCACTACAAATAACTCAGTTTCATTTCTTTTTATGGCTGAGTAATATTCCATTGTATATCTTCTTTATCCATTCACATCTTCTTTATCCATTCATCTGTTGATGGACACTCAGAAGCCAAAGTTTTGAAATAGCAAAAGCCTAAGCATTTGAGTTTTAAAAGCCTAAATGCTGAAAGGCCAAGGACAGGCCTTCATCCCAGAAAAAGTTGATGGGAAGAATACAAGGTGATGGAGGAAGCAGCTTCTTTAACCCTAGGTGGGAGAGCAAAGAGGGACTGACTAGTGTCGGCTTGTGTCCTGAAAAGGATGCTCTGTGCCTGGCCCCTGGGAGTAGGGAGTCCAGGAGGGTGGTGAATAGAACTTACAGGTAGGTATTGAAATCAAAGAACAGAAAACACCTGTGCCTTGCTTTCTTGTGGGGAACTGTGGGAAGAGGCAAGCCTGCCCATCATGGCGAGGGAACTGTAAAACAGAGAGGGACAGATACATGGGAGTCTAGTCAGAGAGCCTTGCAGAATTCTCCTTTGTTCAGCACAGAAGAATCCAAGAGCACAGAATCTGGAGAATCGGGAAACATGAGAGAACATCCTGTAAGCACAAGATTTAATTGCACAAACCGATGAGCAGGATGACTTGAAGGGAACATAGTGCCAGCATGGATAGATGGTTGTAACCAAGGGTTAATGGTCCTGTCCCACGGCTTGGCATTCCCAGGACTATGGATGCAGTGCCAGAGCTTGGGACAATTGTGAAGTGTTGGTGGGCTAAACTGACAGAGATTATGTGATATTGACTGAAATTAAGTCTCTACCTCTAGTTGGAATGGCAACATGAAATAAAAATAAAGTTCAAGTTAAAGAAAAATACAGAGAAACCTATATTTCTTACATACCTCAATTATAGAAAAATATAGAATATAGGAAAAAATATAGGGAAAATTTACATTCCTTGCTTATACCCCCTTACAATGAACACACTAATGTAGACCAAAGCCAGCCATGGGGCTGCTGCAGAGTAAAGTTATTCTGTCTCCATTCCACTCTCTCATTTTATAGCAAAATTATACCCAGAATAATAGTCCCTTAAATACCACCATGATTTGTAAAAAGGCCAAGGATTTCTGCCAGACACATGAACATAAAGCAATGAAGAAAAAATAAAGCCACTACTGGTTTTTAAAAGGTAAAATTTACATAAACTGTGCAAAATTTGCAGGAAAATCTACCTCAGCAGTCACATATGCTGCCAAGTGGTTACAACCTGAGTTACATTTTTAATATAAACAGATGTGGATTATCTGGGGAGAGAATGTTCTTCAGCATTTGCCGTCTCTATGTTTTCTGAGTATACTTATGGCAGTTTGTTTTCCCAGCAGTCTTGACAGTGGTGGCTTTGGAAGCAAGGCCTCAAATTGCTTATTGATGGCCATAATGAAGGAACCACACTGCTGCTTTTCCCTTCCCATATCCTGAGCACCCTCTGTTATTTCTTCCATTTATAGTCTCTGGTTCTGCTTCCACAAAACCAAAGGTTTCCGGTGGTTAAAACTTTAGCTGCAGCATTTCCTGAAACAGCGATTAGATTGAAGCTTCCTTAGCTTTGTCCACATCCAAATGCCCACTTCTGTACTTTGCTTTCTGTCTTCAGGTGTTGAGGAGGCTCTTCTGTCATCTGTCTACCTTCCAACTGATTTGGTTCTTGGCTGCCATGATGTTTTGCAGGGCACAAGGTAAAGATACTCAATTCCCCTGCGTGGAATCCAGGAAACACAGTTTTTGGAGTGGAAACGTTTGGCCACTCTTGTTTGTGCTGTGTTAGTTCATCTGTCTGCATGAATTATTTAAGTGTGTAATTCGTTTGGAGGACTGGTTCTTTCTGCTTTCCACATTTTTTCCAATGTTTTCAAAGAATTTAATATTAAGAAACTTTTCCTAGATAAAACCAGACATGAAAAAATTCTTCCTAAATTAAGATATCATTTTTCACCTATCAAATTGAATAATGTTTAAAATAATAATTCCCTATGTTTGTAAAGATATGGGAATGCCTAAGGGAGTGTGAATGAATATGGCCTTTTGGGAAGGTAGTCTGGTAATAAGCCTTAAATTTGGGTGTGTCCCTCTCACAGAAAAATACTAAAAATAATGAAATATGGAAGTTACGTAGGTTCACATAGTCTATCATATAAAACATACACCTATGCTCTCCACTCATCTGCTGAATTTCCTACTTGTGCCAGTCCCTTCTCCTCGGTTCCATAGGAGACCACACCTCACTTTGCTGCTGGCCTTTTATCACCTGCTGCGTGATGTTGTACTACATCAGCCTTCACAGGGGTAGGAAAGGGAAGTTTCATACCATGTACAACATAGGATTTACCAACCCTAAATGGAGTTTCATATATGCAGCGAAGAGTTATAAACCTTCCACTAAATTATTAGTCAGAGAGAAAAGTTACCCAAGAAGTTAAAACTCTAGTTTTGATCCCTTTTCTACTCTCTATTCTAAAAGCAGCAATTTCTTCAGATCTCTGCTCTGCAAAATCCCAACAAACCTTTTGGAAACCCCAATCCTAACAACCGGTATTCCCCCCAGAACTTTTCACATCTACCAAGAGTACACCTCACTAAAATTGGAATTATGCAACACTTGTGGGTTCCAATTTGTATTTGTTGCTATGCCCGTCTTTTCATGCTTGATGTTGTTGAGTGGATATTGTTTGTTTATGCTGCCTTCTTTTTTTCTAATTACTCTAACAGTTTATCTGTGTTATTAGTCTTAAAAAAAATAACAGATTTGGTGTTTTAAGTCAAAATTTTTTGTACCATTTTATTAATTTGTGCCTTCAACTTTATTAATTCACTCCTTTTATCATTTCTTGGGTGGGGTGGGAATTTTGGATATCTGTGTGTATTCATTTTCTTCAGTCTTTCTTGTTTCCCAGTAAATTAAGTTAGGATTAAATATTTCCCTCTGAGACCTGCTTTGTAAATTTCTACAGATTTTAATATAAGATATTCTTATTGTCATTCATAGTGATTTATAATTCTTGTTATGATTTCTGGTATAATTAAGGAGTTAAAAGAAGCATGTAAATTTCTCATTTTATTGCATTATGGACAGAGTTCAAGGTCATTTTTTTGTACACTATTTCAAGTTCAATTTGAGGGTATGTTCCGTATGTTGTTTGAAAAGATTGTATGTTTTCTTTTGGGTAAAAGTTTACAAATACATGCTCATATGCACATACTACACATACATATATAATAAGTTGTATATAAAAATTTGTTTTTCAAATGTTCTATATCCTTATATTTGATTTTATTGCTTTATTTACTTTTTTTAACATCTTTATTGGAGTATAATTGCTTTACAATGGTGTGTTAGTTTCTGCTTTATAACAAAGTGAATCAGTTATACATATACATATGTTCCCATATCTCTTCCCTCTTGCATCTCCCTCCCTCCCACCCTCCCTATCCCACCCCTCTAGGTGGTCACAAAGCACCGAGCTGATCTCCCTGTGCTATGCGGCTTACTTATTTTTTTAATATGTGGAAGTGAAAATTCCAAGAGAACAATGAAAAACTCTCTCATTATGATTATGGATTTTTCTTTGTAGTTCTATTAGGTTTTTATATATGTCAGAGTTATGTTGTTAGGTGCATGAAAATTCATGATTAGTATGTCTTATTTTAGATTCCTCCTTTTATCATTTTGAAAAATATATTTTTGTTCCTTACAGTGTTTTTGTCTTCTATTCTCCCCTTTCTCTCCTTTTAAAATGCTTACTGGACTCATGCTGAAACATTCTAGTCTTTGAATTTTTCTTTAATCCTTTCTATATCTTTATCCCTTTGTGCTACATTCTGGAAAAATTCTATGACCTGGTCTTCCTACTTACTAATTTACTCTTCAGTGATATTCATTCTGCTAAGTCTGTTAAGAGTTTACATTTCTCATTTTCTGCATCTATAGTTTCTACTATCTACAGTGCTGGTTCCTTTTCACACTTAAGATATCACATTTATTCACATCAAAATTTATTTATTTATGATAATAAATAAATAAATTTATTTATGATAAATAAATTTATTTATGATATTTTTATTCATTTGGTGAGTTCTTGGGTTTGTAGAGTTTATTATTCCTCTATCATTGTGTTAACTTTCTCAAATGTTTGGCTATTTGTTTTACTGAGATCTCCCATTGAGTCATCTATCATATCAATATGACTAGCCAGCATTGGAGGGGGAAGAAATTATTGCCATACCTTATATTCTGCACTGCATACAGTAAAAATAGGGGAATGTGTAGATTGTCATTTGGTGGTCAAATCTCTCTGGTACTATCAGCCTCCTGGAGCACTGTCCTGTATATCTCTCTATCTTGTGTTCCTATACTCACCACTGCTTCCTGAAGGCAGACATCACTACTGCTGCTCCTTCCTTTGCAGGTATGTGTGTGGAATGTCCAGAGCTGCTATACCTTCTTCACTTAAACTAATCACTCTGCCTATTGTCCGTTGGCCCTTTCTTATTCCTAGCTATTCCTGTTACTGCTCCAGGCATAAACTCACTTGGTGATGCTTCTATCCTATTTGGCACTTTCCATCTTCAACCTCACTTCACCTAATTTCCAGCCTACAGGGATTCTTCATGTAATTTCTGATCACTGGGATTTTGCTTTCTTATTTTTCTCCTCTGCTACTCTTAAAGACTGAACAAATATTTGAACTTATATTTCTCTAGCAACATCAGGAAGGTAGGTAAACGTTTTCTTTTTTTGCATTTTTCTGTATCTTTTCTAAATTTGACTTTGAACGTGCATTGTTTTTAATCAAAAAAATGTATATTTGTGTATGTATTAAAATTTAAATGTTTTTTATGATTCCATGATGAAAGTGGAGACCCAAGATGTAAGAGAGTTGCTGAACGCACCTGCTTCTTTAAGATGCTCTCTGCAAAATCCCCAGGAAGTTTTGATTGTGACATGGCAAAAAATCAAGGCTGTAAGCCCAGAAAACATGATCACCTTTAGCCAGAACCATGGGGTTGTAGTCCAGCCTGCCTATAAGGACAAGATAAACATCACCCAGCTGGGACTCACGAACTCAACCATTACCTTCTGGAATACCACCTTGGAAGATGAAGGGTGTTACAAGTGCCTCTTCAATACCTTTGGTTCTGGGAAGATCTCAGGAATAGCCTGCCTCACTCTCTTTGGTGAGAGTCTCTGAGAATACATTGTCTCTGGCTTGAAATGTTATTTTGCAGAATGTTTGGAATGTAGTGGTAGTGCCTAGTTTTTCAGGATCCTAACCCCAGAATGGCTCATGAGAGGACACTTGGCCTTTCATGTCTACTGTAACTGTGGTTACTGTTATTTGGAGAGTTCAAAGGACTATGTTGAATCTCTGCCTGGAGTTATCTTTGCCCTGACAAATACTGTTGTCAACAAGAGTAAATTAAGGACCATAGTGAGGATAAGTTCTCTATAAGCACTGATGTGGTTCAGACCTGGCTTTGCAATTAGCAGTCATGTGACCCTAGAAGAATCCTGTCCACTCTGTACCAGAGTTTATTTATCTGCACCAGAAGTGTGAAGTAGATCATTTCTAGGGTCTCTAACAGCTTTAGTATTTTTGGATCTAAGGACAAAGCCAGCTTGGGCTAAGCTGGAGCCAGTTATAGGGGTCCCTCTAATTTTGTTTCAGTTTAGCTGTATCAGGATTGATAAGGAGACATGCATCAGAGGCTCTTCATTCCTGATGCCTACTAGGGATTTAACTGAATAATAAGCATTCTTTTAAAATCCAAGAGGCTTATTTTGATAAGATTCCTTTCTTCTTAACTGATGCTTAGCTGAGATCAAGAATTCAGAATTAGGAATAAGGGGTAACTTTGGAGGATGGCACGCTTGGTGGTAGTTTTAGAAGGGAAACGACAAACTTAGACGGGGTTATTAGGAATGTTAAAATGAGAGTTTGTGCACACCAAGAATATTGGACAAGGGATAAGAAGAGGCTCAATAAATAAGAATGCAAGGGAGGTAAGACAACACCAAATACAAGTTTCTTTCACTTATTTTGCCTGTAATGAGTCCTCTCTGCAGGATCTTGCATCAGGCTTTCTTCTTGATTTCTATTTCTTTCATTCCTCTTTCTCCCTCTGTCTCCCTGTCTTTCTCTCTCTCTCCCCTCCTCCAATCCTTCCTTCCTCTTTCCTTTCCTTTTTTCCTCCCTTGCTCTTTTTTCTTCCCTCCCTCCCTCTCCTTTCCTTCCTTCCTTCTTTCCACCATTTTTCTTCCTTTTCCTTCTTGTGTCATATTTTTCTCATTTCTGTCTGTTTCCTTTTCTTTTTCTTTTTTGTTCATCTTTCTTTCTCCTACTCCCCCTTCTTTACTCATAACCTTTGTATTATTTTTTTGCCCAAAAAGCAGACTCTCCTGCATCTTCTAGCGAGTAATTCTGTAGTTCTTTTCCACACTGATCCTTTCCAGCCACAACTTATAGCTTTCATCTAAGTCATTCTTTGATACACCAGAGAACCCTGCTGCCAATCTGGCCATGTCAACCATACTCATCTTCCTTTACCTTATGTCTCTTCCTCCAGGGCTTATTGATGTTAGTAATCTGGGCACTCTGGACAGAGCCACCGTCCTATAGGCTCATTTTCTCCAGCCTACTGCCACCCACCCACTTCTTGAACTTCTGAGCACAGACAAGCTTTCATTTAGCATTGCCCTTTAATTATCTTGTGGGCTCCAAAGCCAACCACAAGAAAGGCAAGTTTACATTTGCTCAGCAGAGATAAACTGTATATTCCAAAGGAAATGAACTCATTAATCAAGGGACTTTTGAAAGGGAACAGGATACAGCTGACCTAAAAATAATGTCCTTCTTTCATAAGCTAGTTATTTTCTGTTAACTCCATAAGGTGATCTCCACGGTCCTTACAACTGTCATTCTGTGATTTTCTGACTACTGACTATGAATTTCTAAGTGACGTTTTGTATAGCTATTTCAAGCAGGGACTTGCCAAGTCTGCTCCATGCATCTTGCTCCCTGGCTCAGTTCCAAACAGAAAAAGGCTTTCTCTAAGCAGCAGCCCCCCTACGGGCTCTCTGTTCTGAAACTGCCCTCGCACTTCTGAGAAGTGCAGACTACTTGTGTGGAGGTGCCGATTAGTGGTCATTGTCAAACTATTTGAGAGGGGTACCCAGAAGAAGGCAGAGATCTTACATTGCCCATGGAAGAGAAAAGAATAATTAGGCTCTGCACTGTTTGGGGGAGAAGGTACCTTCTGTCCCTCCAGCTAATTCTCCTAGAGGCAAACTACAGGGAGGATCGTACTTGTCACAGGGTTGTACTAGGCCAGCCTCTCTCCTGCAATTCAGAGAATTAGACACAGAAAGAACCCGGAAGGCCGCAGTTTGGAATGGATGTGTTACCTTATCTTTCTAGCCTCCACTGTCTTTCTGTAAAGATCTTTTTCTCATCTCTCTGAGGAGAGTGTAGCACTCACACCATGCTTAACTGATGGAAGATCATTTTTTTTGTCCCAGTACAGCCCACAGTATTCCTTCACTATAAACTATCTGAAGACCACCTAAATATCACTTGCTCTGCCAATGCTCGCCCAGCCCCTATGATCTCCTGGAAGGTCTCTGGGTCAGAGATTGAGAACAGTACTGAGATTCTCTCACACCCCAATGGGACAACGTCTGTCACCAGCATCCTCCAGATCAAAGACCCCAAGAGTCAGGTGGGGAAGGAGGTGATCTGCCAGGTACTGCACCTGGGGACTGTGACCGACTACAGGGAAACTGTGAACAAAGGTAAGAGAGAGAGGGCAAGCTTTACCGTGGTCACATTTGTGGACACACACCTGCAAGGTGGTGAATGCTCTGCAGAGCCTCTTGGCCTTTAGCAAAGGAGCTGATAAGGGAGAGAAAGGGATAAGTAGGGAAAGAAAAACAGAGTTGAGGAAGCCAATAAAGCCAATTTTACCTTGGCAAATGTGGTATGTTGCCCACATACTGAACGCTTTTGCTGAGATCCATCCATTGATTTATTCTTCCGTGCTACTAACTGAGCATTTGTTTTGCCAGAAACAAAACAGTGAGGACTCAGTCCCTTCACACGGGGAGCTTCTAGTCTAGGAGGGAATGCAAAAGGAGCTGGGCAATTGTAAAACTTCATGATAAATCCTTCAATAAGAAAGCTATAGTAGGAGTTCGTGTTTTTCAGCATGAGCCACTTGTTCTTCTTTGGCCCTGCAATAAACCTTTCTCTACTTAAAAAAAAAAAAAAGACAGCTGTGGTACACCATGGGAGGATTGAGAGAGGGGAAAAGGAGCATCAGCTCAATCTGGAGGGATTAGGATGTTTTCCTGGAAGAAGCCACATTCAGGATGAAACCTTTGCATTATCTACGCTGTGGGAAAGGGGCTTTTAGGAAGGGGGCCAATCTGAGATGTTTTCCTCACCCTCTTTTAAAATAAACTGCCTCCTGTTCAGGACCTCTTTTGCTCTCCTGCGTTTCTATCTAAACTGCTGTCTCTGGGCCTCATCAATACAAGAGGTAAAGATTATGGGAGAGAGAATAAAGAAAGCGGTGGTTTTAGAGACAGGACACTTTAGTGATGACTGCCACAGTTTTCTTTCTCTATGCAGTTTTGAAGCACTAACTCTGGATGAGGCACTCAGCAATAAGCCTCCTATAAAAAGATATTGCTGCTTTTTTTCTGGGCGCATTGTAAACAATAAAAGCTGGAAAAGTTTAGACCTCATTGGTATGGTGGCCTCTAGTGAACATATCCTGTAGTCATTTCTGGGGTCCTTGAAAAAGCAGATTAATCAAAAAGTAAACGTTTAGGTAAATTTGCTCAAGAGGTTTACAGTATTAGCTTTGGACATTTGTGAAGAGATCCTCAGATTCAGCCACGGTGAAGGGTAAATTTCCCTGAAAAACAAAAATCTGAAAAGGAACATGTCTTTCCAAGAGTGCCCAAATTGACATATCATTTATAATGTTTATGCATCCTTTGTATAATGTTTGTTCATTCTGCGAACATATACTAAAAATCGTTCATGCTTAAAGCATTATGTCGAGCACTAGAACCAGTGAAATTAGACAAATCTGAAGGTGCTCAGTTAAAGTATGATGTGACAAATTCCATGATAAAGGTATGGAGAAGATGCTGGAGACTCGCAAATCAGGGAGTGTTTCTTCTGCCTTTGTATTACACAGTGACACTGAGGGGCTGACATTCAGGCTAAGTTGCATCTATTGACTATTGGAAAGAGATTTAATAACAAAGGCATAGATTAGAAGCAACACAATAAAAACATTGAGATGAGTTATTCCTGGGGGTTGGAATCATGAGATTCATTATTCTTTTCCTTTATATTTCTCTGTATTTTTCAACAATTCCTCAATAAACATATTACTTTAATGGATAGTATGGCAAAGAATATGTGCTTTGAAGGCAAACAGACCTCTGAGCAAGCCTTGTTCTACCACTTACTACACTGATTCTGGGCTTACTTAACTTCTCTGAGCCTCAGTTGTTTGTTTTTTTAATCTGTTAGATAATTATAAGAAGACCTAACTCTTGGGCTATTTAGAGGATTAAATGAGGTAACACATTCAAAGCTCCTACAACTTTGTAACTACATAAAACATGTTAGTGATTATTATTATTTAAATGTTATTAAAATAATGTGAGGTCATGAATATAGACTTCAGTATATATATATATTTAAGAATAATTTTCATTGAAAGCTCAGCTCTAGTAAAAACTCATCACAACTGTCTCTTTATCGCTTTTTGCCTCTACAGCTTCCACTTATGACTTGTTTTTCCTTTTCTCCCTTCAATATCCACAGGCTTTTGGTTTTCAGTTCCACTACTGTTAAGTATTGTTTCCTTGGTAATTCTTCTGGTCTTAATTTCAATCCTACTATACTGGAAACATCGTCGGAACCAAGACCGAGGTGAGTCCCCATGGGAAGTACAAAGAAGGAAAAAAATGATTGTTTAATGACAATTCGGGGGTAAAATGAAGATATAAGTAAAGGGGTGACAACCATGTGTTTGGTTTGGTGTTTCCAGAATACATAAATGTTGATGGTATTTTAAAACACTTCAGTGTCATTTTCTTGCAATTGGACATTAGTTTCTGCATTTCATTTGCCAAGATGGTTTAAAGGCCAATTTTTTTATAAATTCAGAGTAAGGATTGATGAGAGGACATGTGGAAAATGTTTATTCAATCACTATGGAATCATCTAATGGCAAAAGCAGGGAAGTCTTGGCACCCAGGCTGTGTTCATTCCACCCAGGACAATCTCTTCTCTTTTTACAGCATTCCACAGGTCAGCTACCCCACTTAAGAGACTGTGAACTTGTCTGATATGATCACTAATTGAGTAGTGCTTTCTATGTTATACCCTCACTATGGCTCAGACACTCTAGGCAAACATACAGGTGATCCATACTTATAATAACTGCATCATGTCATTCTGCCCTTATACACTGTTAATTTCTCTCCAGCCCCTACAACAACTATCACAGTGCCTTATGTATACCAGGTGGTCAATAAATGTTCATTAAAAGATGAATGAGTGAATGAATGGAAGGGTAGATTTTCAAAGGGATTTGTTCAATTCCATTTTTTTTTTAATTGCAAATTCAGTACCTCATAGATGCTGAGTCTTAAACACTGTGAGACAATATAAAACAAGAGATGGTATCAAACAAGAGGTGTCAGCCAGCTGGGAAGAATTAAATTTCTTTAGTTTCTGAAGACAGTGCATAATTTAGGAAAGCTAATGCAAAGCTGCGGTTTATGTTGTATGTAATGGGAATTTCCCAAGATGAAGGGGTGGTATGGGAGTTTTCTCCAGCTCACATGACTGACAGAGAGGAAAGAAAAAAATGTTGGCTTTGAGTGTTATTTTACATTTCTATTAAAAATCTCACTCAGGGCTTCCCTGGTGGCGCAGTGGTTGAGAGTCCACCTGCCGATGCAGGGGACACGGGTTCGTGCCCCGGTCCGGGAAGATCCCACATGCCGTGGAGCGGCTGAGCCCGTGAGCCATGGCCGCTGAGCCTGTGCGTCCGGAGCCTGTGCTCCACAACGGGAGAGGTCACAGCAGTGAGAGGCCCGCGTACCACAAAAAAAAAAAAAAAAAAATCTCACTCAAATGCTACCTTTTTTCCTTTTTATTTTATGTCTCATAGACGAATATCTTTCACCTTCTCAGTTTTTTGAACATTTAATTTTGCATAAGCCTTATATAAACACCTGATTAATTCTTGTGACTTTATAAGAAAAGCAACAAATCACCAGTGTCAATGACCCTTTTGCAAAAGTAGATAAAGGGATTTGTTCTGTATGGGACAGGAGATTGCAAATCAGATAATCTTATTGCACATAAACCTAAACCCATAGAACTCCTTAGCACTCTGCAAAATGTCAAAGGCAGAAGGCCGTTTGATTCCACTTTTTCCAAACATTTCACTTTTCCAGTTAGGAACTGAAGTTGACTTCCTTCCCTAAGGTCACACAGTTAATTAACAGCAGGCCTAGGATTAGAATCCTGGTCTCCTGACCTCTGCTGGAATGTGCTTTCAGTTATAGTTTCCTGACTTGAAAGGTGCTGTTGTTAGTTGCATTTATTTCTGTCTGTGCTTGCTGATATTACTGTGTTCTTCTGTAAAGTACAAGCAGAAAAGTATGAAGTGTTTAAATTCATTTTAAAAATCCCCTTGGACAAGAATCTTATAATACAACCTATTCAAGCCCAAGGTAAATTTCAGTAGAAAGGGGCATTTGCAAAATAATTGTCCTTTGTTCATTAAGTCTTGTATTTTCTGGGAAATATGTTTGTTCAATGCCTTATTCAGTTGCTGAAGTGAAGCGAGTCAGCTTAAGATTATTTGGTTCCATATACTTAAATAGCTAGTAAAATCAAATGTCAATTATTCTGGAGACAAACCCTCAAGGCTGAGGGAATACTGGTTTGTTAAAACCAAAACTTAAGTAATACAAAAAGCTGGGAGAAAGGGAAGAAAATCATCAAAGATAGAGACATTTTTTATTTCTTCAAGTAACAAATTTTGATTGTCAATTTGTGATGAAAGTGAATAGTGCTACCACATTTGCTTTCCATCTTTCTTTTTTTTTAATTTTTATTTTATATTGGAGTATAGTTGACTTACAATGTTGTGTTAGTTTCAGGTGTGAAGCAAAGTGATTCAATTATACATATACATATATCTATTTTTTTCCGAATTCTTTTCCCATTTAGGTTATTACAGAATATCTTTCTTTACCCTTACTTTGTGTTTTTTTGCTTTCTCTCTCTCTTTTACTTTCTATTATCTTCTGAAACATAAAACTTTTGGATGGGTGGGGAAACATGATCAGTCAAAAATGACACCAAGATTCTGGACCTGGTGACCTGAAAAAAGGGTGATATGAACAGAAATAGAAGTGGAGAGGGGGAACTGAGTGTGAGAGTGTGTGTGTGTGTGTGTGTGTGTGTGTGTGTGTGTGTGTGCAGAGTTTGTGGGGAGAGAAAGAGTAGAGATGAATTAGTTCTTGAGCTTATTGAATATGAGTAGACAAAGAGTCATCTCCTTGGAGCTGCCCAATAGTAAGACAAATCTGGTAAGTAAGAAAAGTCTGTTAAGTAAAGTTCAACTCTTTGTTAGATAAATGACCAAAAAAAGTTTATTTTAGATTAAAATCACTAATTTCTTGCTTACAAAAACATAAGCAAATTTATAGTTTGTGGACAGAGGGGTAATCTCTAATGACAGATGTTATTTTCATAGAGAAGTCAGGCTCCCTGCAGTTTTCCTGTGATTCTGTATAATGCCAGAGAGTGTGATGTTGGGTTTTTCAACTGTAAAGCTGTACTAGTGATGAGCTAGAGGTGACTTCTTTTTGCACCATTCCTAATGGAATCATCACAATTACTTCCCATGAGACTACAGCAATACAATAATAGGTTAATAGGTTTTCAAAGAACATCCTTTTTTTCTTTTATGAATCAGTACTTTATTACTAAATAGAAAATGGGAAGAAATTAAAATTTCCTAGGGAAATTTTCCATCATTTCATGATAGTTCTTTCTGTTAAAGCCAGTTGTTGCCCCTTCCACACATACTACAGTGAAGTAAAATTTGAGGTTGAGGATAATCTTTTATTTCTCATTAGCCAACCCACCAATGATCACAAGCTTCTCAGAAACAACAACTTCATTTTGGGGCAGATCATCATAGATAATCACCTAATTTTTAGAAATCTTTATTTTGAGTAGCAGTCTTCTTGTGTTTGATTGGGTCAAGGCTGATTTGGAAACCAATAGAAGATTTAGACAATCATATGAAATGCATATTCCAAACCTCACTTTTCTTCAAGTATCTAACTATTTCAGGTAAAAGTGGGTTTTTTTAAGCCCACATTATCTATATAATTGCCTTGATTTTTTTCAGTTCACTTCACAATAATCTAACCTTATAAATAGGTTCTTTGCAATGCTAATAATGATAATGTTGGTAAACACTATATCTTGGGTGGAATCATGTCACTTTCTCCTATTAATTTTTTTTAACATCTTTATTGGAGTATTATTGCTTTACAATGGTGTGTTATTTTCCACTGTATAATAAAGTGAATCAGCCATACATATACATATGTCCCCATATCTCTTCCCTCTTGCGTCTCCCTCCCACCCTCGCTATCCCACCCCTCTAGGTGGTCACAAAGCACCAAGCTGATCTCCCTGTGCTATGCGGCTGCTTCCCACTAGCTCTCTATTTTACATTTGGTAGTGTATTTATGTCCATGCCACTCTCTCACTTCGTCCCAGCTTGCCCTTCCCCCTCCCCGTGTCCTCGAGTCCATTCTCTATGTCTGCGTCTTTATTCCTGTCCTGCCTCTAGGTTCTTCAGAACCTTTTTTTTTTTTTTTAGATTCCATATATATGTGTTAGCATACGGTATTTGTTTTTCTCTTTCTGATTTACTTCACATACAGATTGCCAACAAACACATGAAAGGATGCTCAACATCACTAATCGTTAGAGAAATGCAAATCAAAACTACAACGAGGTATCACCTCACACCAGTCAGAATGGCCATCATCAAAAAATCTACAAACAATAAATGCTGGAGAGGGTGTGGAGAAAAGGGAACCCTCTTGCACTGTTGGTGGGAATGTAAATTGATACAGCCACTATGGAGAACAGTATGGAGGTTCCTTAAAAAACTAAAAATAGAACTACCATACGACCCAGCAATCCCACTACTGAGCATATACTCTGAAAAAACCATAATTCAAAAAGAGTCATGTACCACAATGTTCATTGCAGCTCTTTTTACAATAGCCAAGATATGGAAGCAACCTAAGTGTCCATCGACAGATGAATGGATAAAGAAGATGTGGCACATATATACAATGGAATATTACTCAGCCATAAAAAGAAATGAAACTGAGTTATTTGTAGTGCAGTGGATGGACTTTTCCTATTTTAAGCTTAGTACTACATCAAATAACAGAGGTGCTCGGTAAATAATTTGTGTTGCGGAAATTGGTGATTAGTTGGAAAGATAATACAAAAGATATATGTTTCCAAAAAAAAATGAGAATCCTTGCTTTGCTAAATAATTGTACTTACACTTTCCAGATGAAGGCTGGGTGAGTGGTAACCTTCACCTCTATCCCAGTGTCCTCCTAGTTCCAAGCAGAAGAAAGGGTGCTTTATATGAGAAAAGTGTGAAGCAATCTTTATTGAACCGACTAGGTTAGAGTTGCTTGGAGGAATCTTGCATTCCAAGGCTACTTGCCTACAAAATTTCACCCTTGAATGGGTGAAATGCCACCCATCATATCAAAATGTCATAACAAAATCCAATCACAAAGTAGGTGGCTAACAGACCCATAAGCCTGGGCATTCTTGCCTGAGCTGTTCTGTCTTTCACGGCTGAACAGATCACTGATACTGGAAATGTTGGCACAATTAAAACATGCAGAACTTTGCAGTTTCTGGTAAAGAATTACTTCAGATTACATGGAGAGTGAGATGTGGAACCAAGATGATATCCGAGGTCTTTTACTTCACTGTTTACATGCCTTGTAGAGAGGCCCGCATGCTCCAAGTTTAAGTGCTAGAAAGCTAATAACCTTGAAAGGACCTCTATCTGTCTACTTTTTGACCATTCCCAACCCGATCTCCAGTAAGTGAGTATCCACAGGAAACAAAGCCCAAGGTCTTATAAATAAAATACATGTAGATCATTTGGAATTCTTGAATGTGTTCTTTTACTTGTAGTCTTAAGTGTATTACTGAGCAAGTACAGTCTTACTTAGGAATAGCAAACTATTATTTCCTAGAATTACTCATGTCCTTTTAAAGAGAGTCACAGTTGCCTCACATCATGTTGGGTCAGGAATGTCTACTTCCTTCTCTTGGCTGATGAAATATACACAGGAGAATTCTGTGTTTATTGATCCTTCTGTTATTTATCTTCTTAAAATCTATTAGAACAGAAATTATAAATGTTCAAAGTTAATATCTTGATCTTTCTTTTACCCAGAGCCATAGAGGAGTCACACAGAACCCTGAAAGTTATTCCCTGGTCTACTTGAATCTGACTCAGGAGGCAAGCAGGAGAAAGAGGGTCATTCTTCAAGGAACCTAAAAGAGCAAAAGAAATTGGAGTCAAAGGCGTAAGAATTTCAAGACTTTCTACTGCCATCTAGGCTACCCAATGCTTCTGTGAGTTCCAAGAGGAAGTCATTTTACCTCTCAGGTCTGTTGTAGGACTTGATTTTGTAAAACAATGCCATGTTGTGCTGTTGAAAGGGTACTGGACTTAGAATCAGGAGCCACCACTCAGAGACTGACTTTGACTCCGACTGGTGTCAACTCTATGTTAATCACTATCTCAATGAGCTTCCACATTTGCATACAGAAAATTAAGGATTTGGACCAAATAATTTGCCATTCTGCTCCAAAAATGGCTGTAATTCCAGGAAAAAAAAAAAAAGGAATAAACAAAGAGAAAAGAAATGAAAAAGAGAGAGAAGAATACAGGAAGGTAGGGACCAAAGAACTTTTCTGAGACTACCTTTTGCCTTTCTGTGGCTATTCCACCTCTTCTTCCCTTCTTCTTTGGTCTGTTAAGTCTATTTCCTCATCACTTGGTATCTAGTCCACCACCTGCTTACTGTTTTGCTAATAACTGGTCTTTCTAGAACCCTCAGTTTCACTGCTATTCTTCATGTACTTCTGTGATATTAACCACAGTGGAAGCAGAACTGAATTTATTGTGAAGTAACATTGGCAACCTTAGCTTTACTTATCTGTTTTTATAGCAGACTAAATATTATTAGTCTCAGCAGCTCACATTTTTAAAAAGGCATGCATTTCTCATCCATTTGTTTCATAATATAACCCAGGCCTATTTTAGTCATTCTAAATTCAGCCTAGTATAATGAAGACATATTTAGAAAATACGGCATTTAGAAAGTTTCCTGAATAGCAGTCAGCTAATTCAAATGCTTTGTCTCTCCCAGCTTCTTTTCTCATGAGTTAACTTCTCACAATAGCAGAGGAAGCATGTATGGGTGTACAAATCCCTTTGTTGTAAATATATGGTTCTAACTAGTGGAACAATTTTGAACTCTTAAATAATCATACGACCAAGTTGATGACTTTTTCAGTATCTTTTGCCTTCTTGTCTCTATCCAGTGACCTAGGAACTAAAAACTAAAACTTAAGTTGTTTTCACTGTTGAATTGAATATTTATATATTTAGTAAGGTTTTCGTATGTTATTTAATTCTGTATTATTTCGTATATTTGTATTAATATACTGAATAATTAAAAGTGTCAACTCTAAATATTTGGTTCATGATATTCTCATAGGGAATGTGGAAAATGTGGGCATTAATGATAATCTGTATATTTTTCCTCTGTGTGTGAAATCCTCCCCTCTATCTCTTATCCCCTAAAAGATGCTGCTGGCATTTATGATTTGTCACAACGTCACAGATCAGATGTTCTTGATCTGACCAGTGAAAGCTGCTTCATGTTGGTGCCTGTGTCCTTTTGATATGACCCGGTCAATTTTGGAGTACTTCCTTATATGTGCTGTTTTGATTTTGCTTTTTTGTTTGTTTGTTTGGGGATTTTTTTAAATTTAATTTAATTTATTTATTTTTATACAGCAGGCTCTTATTAGTTATCTATTTTATACATATTAGTATATAGATGTCAATCTGATTTTGCTTTTAGATACCAACCTTTGCAAATGGATTAGCTCACACAGTTTTGAATTTAGTAGGAATTATCATCCTGCTTCTGGTTTTGCTGTTTTTTCTGGTATCTCAGCTGCCAGATCAGACAGGGTAAATTAAAGCAGCAGTTCTCAAACATTTAAAGGTCTCAGGACCCCTTTACACACATAAAAACATTATTGAGGACCCCAAAGAGCTTTCTTGTAAAGCGAATTATGTCTGTTGATATTTACCATATTTGAGTTTAAACTGATAAACTTTAAAAACAAAAATCTACAAACATGCATTTCATTAGTCATCAGAGTGATAGCAACATCACACATCAGGTAGCTTCTGGAAAGCTCCGCAGCACACTTGCGAGACAATGAAAATAAGGAATTGATGTGATTATGACAGTAGTTTTGACTTTGTGGAACCCCGGAAATGGTCTCAAGGACAATTTTGAGGACTGCTCACTTAACGTATAGGCAAAGAAGGAGACCATCTTATGAGATTTCATGAGTCTCTCCCAAAGTCTCTCCTTTATGAAACAGCTATCTTCACAGTGCCTAAGCATTCCACCATTCCACCATAATTTTAGTTAGGCCATTATCTTTCTGGGAGTTCCGCTTAAAGTGCAGAGAGGCCTAGGTCTACTCCTTCTTCCTCACTAGCAATTCAACTTAAATTGGCTTATTAAATGGCTTATCAGTTACCTTGCAGGGTATTGAGAGACTTGGACTTAGAATAGGTAGGTTTTGATGGGAAAGACTTGGGAGGGTCATAGAGAGCAAAGAGAGGAGGTGGAAGGTGTGACTCAGAGCACATGGCTCTGTCTGACAAGGCAGATCCCTGGGTAGCACCAGTCTTGCCTTGTGACTCCTGCCCTCTCACCCCTGGGAGGGTCTTACCAACTGCCCCTTACTCATCCTGAACCTTTCAATTAGGGGAGTTTCTTCCGAATCTATGAATTGGAAAGAGACAGTTTGGGCTTTGTATGCTTCAGCAAGGTTGGGAAAGTTGTAAATATTTGAGTCACTTTGAATAACTCAGTCACAAAGTTTTCTTGGCAGTAAAAATTTAGAAACTTCCCAGGGTGGTGGTAAATGAGCTCAGAGATAAGGGAAACCAAAAGAAGTTTTTTTGTGCTTAAATAGAACCAAAACTGAAGGTGAAGATTTGGGGGGAGTGGTTGGAATTTATTAACCACCAACTAGGTAACATTTCATAAATACAAGTTCAAAGAGTACAAAATCCCATAGTATGACTACGGATTATGAGGCTTTGGTTAAAATAGTTCTCTTGGACCAACTTTCTTCTATGGTTATTTAGCTCGTCAAGAAAGAGATTTAACTTTCTAAAAATAAAGCTTCCTAAAGTAATTCTTCACAACTGTAATGTTTTTGTTTTTTATATTTGCTCTCAAAATGTTCCAGATAGGACTTCAGTCTCCCTACCACAGTCACTTAGGCTAAGAAACTTGGACAGGGTCACAGAGAGCTGTGATTCAATTGTAAGCAAGCCAACTTTTGCATAGACATCATATTCATTTGAGCCTTGTGAGGTCGGGAAGGTTTTTAAGCCCATCTTTATAGGTGTGAAAAATGAAGCCTTAAGCTTTTCAGTGACTTTCTTTGGGTAACACTGAAAGCATGACATGGGACTAAAACTCCAACTCAGAATCTCAGACTTCCTGCCCAGTGCTCTCTCTGTTCCCTCCACTCTTACTGTCATTCATCCCAAATCCTACTTGTCAGTATATCCTATTTGCTCTATCAATATATTTAGAATCCAACTCTTACCCCCAATCTTACCACCTGGCCCAAACCATCATTATCTTTCTCCCAGATTGTTGACATAGTTTTCTAATTAATCTCCCTGCTTCTGCTTTCTCCCCTTTCTAGTCTCTTCTCACATCTGTTTTAAAATATAGGTCAAGACAAATCGTGTCATTCTTTTTCACAAAATCTCCAAGTGCTTCCTATCTTATTTAGAGGAGAAGCCAAGGTCTTTACGTGGGCTGTATGGCGGTACATGATTGGGCTCCCTGATACTCTCTGAAATCACTTCCTGCTGCTCTTTCTCCTGTTCATGCTCTGCCAGCCACACTAGCCTCCTTGCTGTTTCACTATTATTCAGACAGGCTTCCACCACAGGACCTTGGCACTTACTTTTCTCTCTGCCTGGAATGTTCTTCCCAAAGGTGGCCACATAAGCCTTTTCCCCAACAAACCCTTTCTGTCTCCCTCTCCTTCATTTTTCTCCCTTGCATCCATCAAAATCTAGCATGCTACATACTTTACTTGTTTATTTTATTATCTGTCTCTTTCCAATAGATTGTAAGCTTCATAAGGGCAGAGGTTTTTAAATCTGTTGGCTTGCTTGCTTGCTTTTCCCTAGCATCTAGTATAAGCAGTCAAGCAGTATTTCTTGAACAAATCAATTTTATGCCAATACATTATGGGAGGGAGGAGTAGTTCAAACAGCTTTGTACTGGAGCATCTCTCCTTCAATGTGGGAGAGTATGATTGAACTAGAGAGTAGAAAAGGACTTTTAGAAATTGTTGGTCATAAGGCATAGAGACAAGCATCATGGATTTAGAACCAAAAGAATGGGGTTTAAGTTCCATCCCTGATATTTAGTAATGTGTTGACCTTGGACCAGTCATTTAATCTCTCTGAATTTACATGACCTCAATTTTAAATTGCGTGTGCACCAAGTCTGTCTTCTGTAAAGGTTCAAGTATGAAGGGGTATAGCTCCCAACATGCGCAAGTTTATGTGCTGAGGCGTATCTGCCCTGTGACCTCAAAACCCCCACTGAAACAACACAGGCCTCATGTCCTTCCCAGTTCTTTCTCACAGTCAGCCCCACCCTTGTCCAGAAGTGGATGTGGGGTTGAGGTGGAGATAGGAGTGCTGGCAGTGGGAGCTTCCTTCTGGATGAACAGAGAGAAAACCTACTGGTCTTTGTATTAGGGACCCTAATACATCATCTAGGATGATTTGGCCTTTCCTTGTGCTGAGGATAGGACCAAAGGAATAAAGCACACAAAAGTTAGCAAGAAGGTGCTGTCTGCAAACCAGGAAGAGGGACCTTCCAGAATCCGACCATGCCGGCACCCTATAAAAACAAACCCAAACCAAAAAAATCCCACAAAAGTTAAAGTCCTTTCTATTGAGCATCAGCTTCTGAATACAGTTTTGCCACCTTGCTCCAGAGTATTAACAGCCACCACCTGCCATAAGAGATGGCAGAGAGCTCTCCAAACACTTAAAGAGGATGCAAAAATTGATACCGCTGAAAGCTCTCCCTAGAATTATGTTGCTTTACCAGATTTGATAATATGTCATGATAGAAGGACCTTACCAGAATTTGAAAGGTTCCAGAGAATTCAACAGATACTTAGGTACTTTTCACCTAAATCATATTAGCCTAGAGAGTGGAGCACTCAACTCAAAGAGTTGGAACTCAAAAGGAGAGTTGTGTTTTTCTGGAAGTAGCTTTCACTTTCTAGTCCAACAGCAAAAGGCACTGAAGACCAACTGCTCAGATGATGCATTTCAAATACCACATGATTCTGGATCTGTCATTGCTGTTTAGCTTTGTATATAATTCCCTTAACTTGTACACACATTGGTTTCCCTTCTTATAAATCAAAGACAATATTGTAAATATCTCATATAAAAATAAGTCAGATGATGTCTTTAATTAAATGCTCTTTTGTAATGTATTGATTAGTAAACCCGGTGGTTCTTAGTTAAGAAACATGAGGAAGCACTAAAATTTCAGCAACAGTGACCAGTTGGATGGAAGCACACTGATACCGTCAGTGGTGGGTAGCCCTGGCCTAGCCCTGGCCTAGCTATATTTGTGAAATATAGCTCAAAGATAGCTTAGAATTTTATTCCCCTTTTTCAGTTGTCCCAGTGAGTTTCTGGGAGACCAAGCTAGTTCTGCAGCTGCCCATGCCTAGCTGGAACCACTTGGGGAAAGGAGATGCTTTTCTCCACTTTGTCTTAGAGCCTGCTTTAATTTACAAATCGCTTGGAAAGAGAGAATATATTCTCTGAGGGAACTCTAGGCCTACCAAGTTGTATTTGATTTGACTGGGTCCTACCCTCAAAGTGTCATCAGAAGCCACCATCTTATGTAAATAAAGATCATCAACAATTCCTGACACTTCAGGAGCTGACTGACACTTATGCCCCTGGGTAAGCTGATACTTCCTGTTGCATGCCAAGAGGCAGTGAAAGAGACTGAGTTAGAATCATAGAAAGTCAGAATGAAGAGATTTCAGAGACAAGAGAACAGGCCTCAGAATGCCAAGTGACTCACTAAAATCACGCAGGACTTTACCAGGACACAGGAAAAAAACAGGCAGCAGAAATTCCCAATGTAGTTACAGACAAAAGACTTACATGGCCTGCCATAATCTGGTTAGCCAAGAAAAACCATTTTCTAAGTTTAAATATATCTGCAGGCCCACAGGGCTTACGGGAACCCCAAACTTTCCTGAACTGCCTCCTTCTGCATGAGGTTCAAAGCTGTTCCCGTCACTGGTTTTTGATGTACCTCCAGCTTCTCTGGCAGCGAACAGGTAAACATCTGGTTTGATAGATAATATGTAGTTTTGACTTGATGCTTAAATTCTGGAAAATTCTTTCCCTTGACTGGAATAGTTTTGATTGTTTTCAGCAAGGGTAATTTTGAGGGTGGGTGGGTGGATCTTGATGCAAGAGAGAGAGAGAGAGAGAGAGAGAAAGAGAGAGAGCAAGCACATTCTTGGTTAGGGAGGAGAAAGTTTCCAGAGATATCAGATTAAAAACAAATATTTAAAAAGCCCCAAGAATCACTTATAAAGCTAACGCTTATAAAGTCAGACTTGAATGAATTTCCACTCATCAGGTTTCAAAAGCAAAACGTATTAAAGGGAACATTACAAAAATCGTGAAAAGATGAAGAGAAAGAAAAAAAGTGATTTCACAGGTTTGGGGTTCGTATTTGACTTGGTTTCTTGAATAAAAAGATGGAATAGAGGTGATAATGTCATTAGATGAAGTTTGTGATAATTGGCTTTTATACCAATTAAATATATAATAATTTCTAACCATATAGCTGTTAGAGAGCAACATTGCATTTATCTTTGCTATTTTATCAATATTCTGTTAGCTTTGTTTACGGTGATCAGAACAGCAGCATGTATCTTGCAGTGGAAAGCATTTATGAAGCACTGCTTCAACCACCCAACTGTCCTGGGTCCTGAGAGAGAGTTGCAGAGGGAGGCATGGAAAAAAATTCTTTTCCTGGAGAAATTTAAAACTTAAGGACAGACAAAATAAACGTACCTGCATGTATTTAAAAACAGCTTGTGAAATTACATGAAGTACTGTCATGAATGGGAAATAAAAGTTACAAATGTATTTATTATAATTCAATTTATACTTTGATTCCACATCATTACATGTGTAACGATATGATATCTTGGATATGGATGATAGAGAATAAGATTGGCCAAATGTTGATCACTGTTGAAACTGAGGTTCTTTATACTCTACTCTCTACTTTTGTATATGTTTGAAAATCTCATAAATCAAATTAAAAAAAAAAGAACTGTGTTCCAACTTTGCTACTAATGGGCTGCTCGAGCGAAGACTTTCCTCTGAGCAAGAATACGATTATCAGCTCTATTTTCACAGTCTATTCATCTCTGCCGCATTTTCATCTGGCTTCCAAATAAAATCTTTCCTCAGTCAACAACCTTGAATTCCATTACTCTAGATCTTTATCAATGGAAATATAATCCCAAATTCTCTGCGCTCAATCTCCCATCAAAGCTCAGGTGTTAAAATGATTTTACAATCACTCTCTTGACAAAGGTCATAATAGGAAAGAGTTGACAAGAAGATCAGGCACTGACAATTTGGGTAATCAGGCAGGATTTACTTTTGGATTCAAAAGAAAATCAGCATGATCAGGATACGTGGCAGAGAGCTTTGCAATAGTTTCTTCGACCAGTCGAGATGACTCTCTTGACCTCCAGTGCTTTATCAAAGGGTGCACTGTTGCAGATGATACAGTTGGAGTGATATTTACTTCACACCTTCTGGTAGTGTCACTGTCTTCCTCAGTGACTAGAGTGTTCCTACTCTTAGTTTAAAGTGGCTACAGGCTAAGGGCCACCCATCTAGACCAGGTATTCCATCATTTCTGGAGTTATACTATACACAATATTATTGCAAAACTTTAAACACATATTTATCATCCCCAGATACTCCAAGCTGTTATAGCCAGCTCTGGGCACATTTTCAAACTCAGTGCTGATGAACCAGATCCAGGAGTGATGCCTTTCTGCTCACTCTTGGGCTCACTTCACAGTGATCTTTAGGAGTAATTGTCTAAGGACCACATAATCTTAGTCCATTGCAGAATCACATACACCTTCTGCTTTTTCTGATCAACGCTGCAAGAAGCATCTGGGGGCATTGTCAATGTATTTGCTGAGAAATTATGCTGAGTTCAAAGTACATTATACTGATTAGTATTGAAAGTAAAAACAATACTAGAAAAACTTATTTTCCTGAAGGAATTGACACACTCGCTCCTTTCTGATTTTACTATATAAGTATAGTAAAACTTTTTTTTTTGCGGTACACGGACCTCTCACTGTTGTGGCCTGTCCCGTTTGTGGGGCACAGGCTCTGGACGAGCAGGCTCAGCAGCCATGGCTCACGGGCCCAGCCGCTCCGCGGCACGTGGGATCTTCCCGGACCGGGCACGAACCCGTGTCCCCTGCATCGGCAGGCGGACCTCTCAACCACTGCGCCACCAGGGAAGCCCCTAAGTGACTGACTTTTTCCCCTCTTCCCTTGACTATCAAGAAGGCAACGTTCAGTTAAGTAGCTTCTTTCTGATTACGAAAATAATAAATAAATACATGTTCATTATAGAAAAATTATAAAGTACGGAAGAGTAAAAACAGGGGAAGGAGAGACATAAAAAAATTAACCCATTATTCCACCATCCAGAAGAGCCAGAGCCACTGCTAACATTCTTGTAAGAGACAAATATGACACTCAATTGATGGAATTGAATCTACCATTATGGTTGATATGAATACTTACCTTTCACTTGGTTGATTTTCCAAATTTACTGCTTTTTAAGTATATATTTATATATATACACACATATATTTTGAAACTGCTTCAAGTCACTTTGGGGAAGAGAAGGAACAAATAAAAATTATCTTTAAACTAATATTGGGGTAATATCTTGCCGAGTCTAGGTTTCCTGACATAATACCTACTCAACTGTGGGATTATAAGTATTAAATTAGATGAATCACTGGTTACACATTAAAAACTTCAAAGTACTATGAAAGAATAATAATAACAACGAATATTGAGCAGTGTGATATTTTGGCAGGCATAGTGCTGATTGCTCTTCATATATTATGTCATTTAATATTCACAACAACCCTATGAAAGGGTATCATTATCCTACTTGATAACAACAACAACAAAAACAACAATTACAGCTACAACAAAAATCCTGGAGGCTTGGGAAGGCTAAGTAATTTTTCCAGTTATAAACTGGCAAAATGACATAATTAGATGAAAAAGATGTGATGTGATATAAATTTTTGAAGTGGTTTTGATCAAAACTTGGAGAATTTCTCCAGGAATTAATACTTAAAATCCAGCCTTTGGTGCTATGAAACAGTCCACTTCACTCTTCTGTAAGATAATGAGGTCCACATCTTAGTCCCTAGAACCTAAGAATGTGATATTATTTGAAAATTGGTCTGCACAGGCATAATTTAAGATAAGGACCTTGAGATGAGATCATCTTGGATTATCTCAGCATGCCCTAAATCTAATGAAAAGTGTCTTAATAAGACACATATAGAGGAGAGGAGAAGGCAGTGTGACCATGGAAGCAGAGATCAGAGTAATGTGGCAATAAACCAAGGAATGCCTGGAGCCACCAAAAGCTAGAATAGGCAAATAACAGACTGCCCACAAAGGCTTTGGAGTAAGTGTAGCCCTGTGGGCAACCTTGATTTTGGACTTCTAACCTCCAGAACTGTGAGAGAATCAATTATGTGGTTTTAAGCTACAAAATTTATGGTAATTTGTTATAACAGCCCCAGGAAAATAATATAAAGATCCAGAGAACAGAAATAGAACCAACTGGGAGAAAGTGAAAGGATGAACTTTCTAATTATTAGAATTGCTCAAGAGTGTGAGGGACAGAATTAAAAAATTCCTGGCCTCTGGCAATTGGAGTAATGGTTCAGCAGTTGAAGGGTCAGGAGGGAGAGAGTCCATTGCATGGAATCAGGAGTCAGATTTACATATTTCTGACTATAGTTTTCTGGAATCACTTCTCAGGAATACCCAGGTTTTATTCAAATCATCGTCCTGCATCTCTGCATCTCCACCACTACTACCTTTATTCTAGACATTATCATCACTTGTCTGAAATATTGCCAATCCATTCCCTACAAATGTACCCAAGGAGTCTTTCTAGATTCTGATTATGACATCCCTCTGATTTACATATTCCAATGGCTTTCTATGGCTCTTCGAATATAACCTAAGATCTATAATAGGATCAGCACTTATTGTACCATTTTCCCCGACTCTCTTTGGCCAGAAGGACTGTGCCAGATATCTAATGCCATGATTATGTTTCAAACCACCGTCAAATATCAGGGTGCATGACCATTTTGTATTGCTCATGGATTCATCGTGGTTGGCTGGACAGCTTTACAGTTCTTGGCTAGGCTTGCTCACATGTCTGAGAGTCAGTTGGCAGTCACCCAGGAAACCTTGGTTCTACTCCATATGTCTCTCATCCTCCAGCAGGCTGTCTTGGGCATGTTCCTGTAGCAATTAGAGAAGGTACAAGAAAAAGCAAACGGAAGTGCACAGGCCTAGGCTTGGAACTGGCACATGCCGTTTCTACCACATTCTATTGATTGAAGCAGATTCAAGGAGTGTGAAAATAGAAGGATTGGTCACCGGGAAAATGATTTAGTTGACTTTAAGCCTAAGTGCAATTATGTGAGTTTTGTGTCTTCAGGCAGGCTAGCGACCCAAAGAAGGAGGTCATAATAATATAAAGAAGGCATATTTGCCTGTAAGAAAGTCTGTGCCTCTCCAAGTGTAGAAAGCATCAGATGAAATCAACTTCAGGGAAATGGTTGCACAGATATGACGCTCTGCCAGGTATTCCCAATCTATTTTTTAGTAAAAGGATCTTCGAACTGATTGAGCAAAGGAGAAGATAAAGGGTGAAGAGAAGACTCAGGATCATCATTACACTCTTTCATCTTTCATTTTTTTCCTTTTGTCTTAGGGCCTTGATACATGCTCTTCAATCTGCTCTTCAATGAGTTTTCCCCACCTTAACATCACCACTCCAATTGACTGGCTAAATTCTACTGAATCTTCAGCTATCAGCTGATAAAATTTCCTTAAAAAACCTTCCAGAACTGCCCCCTCCAAACTAGTTCAGATATTCACACCTCTTCACTGTGCCCCATATATCCTCTCCTTGAACGAGTATTTCAACCAAAGTGAATAATTAATTGTATAAGCTGCTATTTAATGTCTGACCACCCTTCTAGAACATAAGCTCTGTGAGGGCAAGAAAGGGTATCTGTATTGTGTAATATTGTGTCTCTAGCCCTGAACATAGTGCTTTTCACAGATTGAGTTTTCTGTAAATACCTTTCAAACATGTGATTGAATGCTGACATCTGAGAAAAAGTTCCATAGCTTTCATTAGAATCCCAAATGGGTTTGTGATCCTCTAAAAAGTTAAGAGCCCCTACCTGAAGGTGATGTGACACAGACTATGGGCAGATATATTTGGGGCATGGAAGCCTGAGGGCTTGGAGAAGTTAGGGTCTGAGTTGAGTGCTCCACTGATGGCCCAGAGTCCAACATATAGCATAAGAATATCTAGGGTCTTTTTGAGGCTTTGGGGGTGAAGGGTTGGTCACAAAATGCAAACTTCTTCTACTTCATGTTTTTGCTCCCCTCCTGGTCCCTTTTTGAGCTACTTTGACAGAACTATTCTGGTAATTCCTTTGGAGTTGCCATCGCCATAAAGAGATCATAGAATCAAATTATAGAAGATAATGCAAAATATAACAGGTATTTTTTGAGGGGGGTGAGTGTTCCATTCTATATTTACTCAAAGTCTTCATGCCATTCTAAAACTACTATTTCTTTCTAAGATACTGAAACTTATTTTTCCGGTACCTAAGCCATAAGAGAGACTTAGAAGCCCAGGATTAATTCCTAGAAAAGTACTCATTCCTTTAGACACAAAATCTTTATAAGGTGCTGTGAATTCCCTTCCCTGACCATGCCTCCTACCAATCCCCAACTCCTAAAATCCTTCAACTCTGTTCCCTGGAATATATGACCAGTCATCAGCAAACTCCCCTACATCTTCAACCTTTTTCTAAAGGTTTCCTTTTTATCTCCTGCACTAACTAAACCTGGTGCCCTTTTGAGAACAGTGTTCCCCTGAAGTCCTCTGCCTTGGTTTTGCTTTCCTTGTACCACTGGACTGGGCTATGGTGTGGGGAGGTATTTTTTTGCTCCTTGTTGCCACTTCTAGGTCATTTTCCTTTCTGATTCCATGAAAAGCCCCTTCGTTAGGTCTCAAATCAGCAGATAATTTACTAAGCTCTCCTCCTTCTTACAGTTATTACCTTTCCCAGGTCACTACCCCTCATTCCTTGAAGATTTTAATTCCTGTCTGTCACTGACTCCAAAACTACTTCTGTCATAATTATTGATTATGTCAATATGTACATAGATGATTCTTTCATTCCCTGGCTTCTTCCCCTACACTAATCTAGTTTTCACCCTTCTTCAGGCATTCACTCCTATGCTCATATCCTAATCTCTGTTATTACAAAACTGCTACCCTTCATGACCTCCTTTTCACATTTCACACTTCCCACTGCCATAAGACAACCTCCTATTTTTCCTGTTTTTATCCTCAAGTACTCCAACTCCAGCTATCCTTTATCTGTGGTTTTCTTTATCCTTTATCTCTAGTTCTCAAATGAGGGCAATTTTGACCTCTAACCTCCAACCCCTAGGAGACATTGGAAATGTCTGGAAACATTTATGGTTGTCACAACTAAGAGGGTGCTTCTGGAATCCACCAGGTAGAGGTCGTCTGCTAAACATCAGACAATGCACATGACAGCCCTCCACAGCAAAGGATTATCCAGTCCAAGCTGTCACTAGTGCCAAGATTGAGAAACTCTGCTTCACATGGCCAGGATCTACAATCCATTGATTCTACATGGTGTTATAGATTGAATTGTGTCTTCCAAAAAAAAAAAAAAAAAAAAAGATTATATTGAAGTCCTAACCCCTGGTTCTTCAGAATGTGAATTTACACAGAAATAGAGTCATTGAAGATACAACTAGTTAAGTTAAGATGGGGTCATGCTGAGGTAGTGTGGGCCTCTAATTTAATATGATTAATATCCTTATAAAAAGAATACCATGTGAAGAAACAGAGACACAGGGAGAACTCCACATGAAGACAAACGATTAGAGTGATGCATCTGTAAGTCATGGAATGCCAAAGATTACTAGCAAGTCATCAGAAGCTAGGAAGAGAAGGGTCAAAAAAGAATTCTTCCCTACAGGTGTCAGAGACAGCATGGCCTTGTTGGCACCTTGATTTTGGACTTCTAACCTCCAGAATTGTGAGAGAATAAACAATTCAGTTTGTGGTACTTTATTACAGTAGTTGTAGGAAGCTAATATGCATAGTTTCGTTGAACTTTACTCCATTTATGTCCTCATTTCTTGCTTTGCCCAACTTAAATAATGGTGGTTGTTAAAGCAATAAAATATACAATATTGCACAACTGTATTTATTCCCATCAGAAAGCAAAGAGATTGAAATCTGGGTATGTGTTACAGTACTCATCTAAATCATGTAATAAAATGTTGTAAGTAAATATGATAAAATTTGGGTAAGGGTGATACTGAAAAGAGGACCAGGACTTACATGATGCACTAAATTGATATACTAGTGGGTTCTCCACTGACATAGCAGAATCCTTGAAGAGACTTACCCTGTAAACCTGAGCTGAATCTTCTTGGGATGTGTTTTGTGCTGGTTTACATCTTCCAAGTTTTAATTCCTTGACCAATGACCAATAACCCCCAATCCATAGCATTGGTATCAAATCTCTGACCGAGGACTCTGAGTAAATAATTTCAGCTACTATGGTGGGCCTGAAATCATGATTCTGTTCTACTCAGCTAAGTGAATGACTTTGCAGACCTAAGGCTGTACAAAAAATAAATACATAGATGATGAAAAACTAAATATGATGTTTTCTGCAAAAATTTATTTTAATGCAAATATATCAAGTTTAAAAAAATCATTTTACTGCTTTGTATATGCTTTATATTAAAGATACTTAGGAGAAACTAACATAGTAGACAAATGATTTTTACTGAAACACTTAAGAGATTTTACCCATTTACGTTTGTAGTCAATTTTCAATACTTAAGATAATCTGATTTACTAAATTTATGAGTTTAAGCTTTAAGATGTTGAAATGCTTATGAGAATCATGTAAATGTACAGTTGACTACTGAACAACAAAGGGTTAGGGGAGCTGCCTGCCTCCCCTACCTCTCTTTATCCACAGTTCTGCATCCATTGGTTCAACAAGCCATGTAGTACTGTAGCGTGTATTTACTGGAAAAAGCATCCACATATAAGTGGACTCATGCAGTTCAAACCCGTGTTGTTCAAGGATCATCTGTATAAGTTTTTGCTATTATTAGGTTTATTATAGTTGCTTATGTGTTTAGGAAGGTTTTGTTTATGGGGTTTGCATGTCTGCTTTCTTAGTGGCTTGCAATTTCTGAGGAAATCCATTATATGAAATGTTTTTTGCAGTTGTGTTTAACAGTTTAAGAAGAGCAGGGTTTTCAATTTATAACTGTAGAAGATGCAACATCACTGATAACACAGGCTACTGTAAGTATTGTTTCCTACACACAAAAGCTTCTATGAGATTAAAAAAAAATGCCAACTAATGTCACTCTGGGATGGATCCAAAAATCTTTTTGATAAAAGTGACTCTGAGGCTGAAAATAAGGAATTTGAAGGAGAGCCAGAACAGAAAGAACCTGAGCAGGAGAGAGAAACAACAGTGTTCAGAGGACTATAGAATTTCATTCTCAGTGGAGCAGAGAGAATGTATTAGGGATCCCTAGGAAGGTAGATGCCAAAACCCCTTAACTGGAAAACTGTGCAAGAGGCAGCTAAAAAAACCCTCTCCAAATGGCTCCGACTTCCAAAACAAACACACATACTTGATATGGTAAAAATGAATCTGACTGGTTCCTTCCAGAACTCTTTGCCCTGAAGAAGTTTTGGTGGGCAGTGCCTGGTTGGAAAACAAGGCTGTGATTTGTGCCTTTTCAGCAGAGCCTGGTGCCTGTTCTGTGACTCAGGAAACAGAGCTCAATTGTCCCTCCCTCCCCTTGCCTCATTTTTCAACATAATAAACTTTCCTGGCAGGCAGTGCTACCAAGCCAGACCTCCTCCGCTTGTAGGCGCAGGATCTCCAACTGCACTGAGGTCAACACGTGGGCGTGAATGGGCAGAAACAGACAGGAAAGCAGATCAGGAGAAACATGTTTGGATGCAATAAAATGTAAACCCGGTAGACGTCTGCCCTGTTGCTGACCCTCCCAGGCTGCCCCAAACTCCTCCTCCTGCCAGCGCCTTCTCCTACAGTGACTTCACACAGCTTCACCACGGTTGAACCACACGGAGCTTGGCTGCTGGCAGGCATCTGCTGGGTTTCAGCTCAGGGGTTTTATCCGTATTTGCTGTTTCCTCTACCTCAAATATGAACCTTCTCTCTCTTGTCCACTCCTATACTTCCAGTGTCCAGAATCGTATCTTCGCATAACACCCACTCGGAGAACATGCGTGGACGCCTGAGTGGAGAACAGGAAATGCAAGAATGCTCTTTCAATGGCTTCTTCAGCATTTTCCGCTTTAGTTCACCCAAGGGATAGAGAAGACCCTTCAGGTTTTGCTTTCCACCTTCTGCACAAGAAAGAGGCCTTTTGCCATTGTCCTTAGGGGCTCAAAAGAGAAGAACAGGCAGCTTTCTGGAAAACTCATAAAGCAAAGCTTTTTAAAGGCACAGATAAGGACTTCCCTGGTAGTCCAGTGGGTAAGACTCTGTGCTCCCAACGCAGGGGGCCTGGGTTCGATTCCTGGTCAGAGAACTAGATCCTGCATGCATGCAGCAACTAAGAGTCCACATGTCACAACTAGGAAGTCTGCATGCTGCAACTAAAAAAAAAAAAAAAAGTTACCGCATGCCACAACTAAAGATCCCGCGTGCCACAACTAAGACCTGGCACAGCCAAAATAAATTTATAAATAAATAAATAAATAAATAAAATAAAGGCACAGATGGACTCTGTACTCAGTCCCTTTTTTTCATACTGGTGTCCTAGGTCCTGCTTGATCCCACAGAAGAGAACGCCAGGTTGGTATGCAAGAGCCTTGGATTGGCTCTGTCTCTTCTATTTACTAGCTCTGTGACCTCAAGCAACTCACTGATCTTTATACATCTTTTTCCTTATAAGTAAAAGGAGTTAAAGATAATACTTGGCCCATAAGTTTGCAACAAGGAACAAAGAAGATAATGTTTGCAAAGATTTAGTTAATTTTCTCAAGAGGTGTGTGCTCAATCTATGTTAACTATATTACGGTTATTGATATTATTATTTATCAAATCAAGGAAAATCTCACTTGGTGTGTTTCAGATGACTGGAGGTTTCTTAGAGGTGCTTCAGGTTCAGCAAATGTTTAATTCTATTTTTTAATAGACTTTACGTTTTACTGTTTTTTAAAAAATAGACTTTAGTTTTAGGTTCACAGTAAAATTGAGCAGAGTAAAAATGAAGTTTCCCAATACTCCTTGCACACTCCCCAGTTACAGCCTCCCCGAGTATCAACATCCTGCACCAGAGTGGTACATTTGTTACAATCAAAGAACCTACATTATTACCCAAAGTCCATACTACACATTAGGGTTCACTCTTGGTGTTGTACCTTCTATGGGTTTCAACAAATGTACAATGACGTGTATCCACTATTATAGTATCATATAGAATAGTTTCATGCCCTAAAAATCCTATGTACTCTGCCAGTTCATCCCTTCTTTCCCCCCAAGCCCTGGCAATCACTAGTCCTTTATTCTCTTCAAAGATTTGCCTTTCCAGAATGTCATATAGTTTAAATCATACAATGTGTTACCTTTTCATATTGACTTCTTTTACTTGGCAACATACATTTAATTTCATCTATGTCTTTTTGTGGCTTGATAGCTCATTTCTTTCTAGCATTGCATGATATTCCATCTGGATGGACCACGGTTTGTTTTTTCATTCACCAAGGACATCATGGTTACTTCCAAGTTTTGTCAATTATAAATAAAGCTGCTATAAGCATCCCTGTGCAAGGTTTTTGTGCAGACATAAGTTTTCAGTTCTTTTGGGTAAATACGAAGGAGTGCAACTGCGGATCATATGATTAACAGAGTGTTCAGTTTTGTAAGGAACTGCAAAACTGTCTTCCAAAGTGACTGTAGCATTTTACATTCACACCAGAAATGAATGAGAGTTCCTGTTGCTCTGTGTCCATGCCAGGATTAGTATTGTTAGTGTTTGGATTCTGGCCATTCTAATAAGTGTACAGTGGTAGCTCATTGTTTACACATGTGCTTATTTGCCACCTGTGTATCTTCTTTGGTGAGTTGTCTGTTCAGGTCTTTGGCCTTTTAAAAAACTGGGTTGTAGCCTGATTGTTGAGTTTTAAGAGTTCATTTTATATTTTGGATAACAGTCCTTTATCAGACATACATTTTGCAAATATTTTCTCCCAGTCTGTGACTTGTCTTCTCATTCTCTTGACTGTGTCCTATGAAGAGCAGAGACTTTTTATTTTAATGAAGACCAGGTTATCAATTCTTTCTTTAGTGTATCATGCCTTTGATGTATCTAAAAAGTCATCACCATGCTCAAGATCACCGAAATTTTTCTCTTATGTTATTTTCTTGGGCTTTTCATAGTTTTGCATTTTATATTTAAATTCAATATCCATTTTGAGTTCATTTCTGTGAAGGGTATAAGATCTGTGTCTCTATTCTTTGCCCCATTGTGTTGCCTTTGCTCCTTTGTCAAAGATGAGTTGACTATATTTATGGGGCCTATTTTGGGGATCTCTATTCTGTTCCATTGTTCTATTTGTCTATTCTTTCACCAATACCACACTGTATTGATTCCTGTAGCTTTATAGTTAAGTCTTGAAGTTGGGTAATGTTGGTCTTCTGACTTTGTTCTTCTCCTTCAATATTGTCTGGACTATTCTGGGTCTTTTGCCAATAAACTTTAGAAACCATTTTTTGCTGCCCACAAAATAAATTGCTGGGATTTTAATTAAGATTATGTTGAATCTATAGATTAAGTTGAGAAGCACAAACATCTTGACAATAATAAGTCTATCCATGTACATGGAATATCTCTCCATTTATTTAGTTCTTAGATTTCTTTCATCAGAGTTTTGTGGTTTTCCCCATATAGATCTTGTACATATTTTGTTAGATTTATACGTAAGTATTTAATTTTGGGAGGTAATAATGGAAATGGCATTGTGTTATTCATTTCAAATTCCAGTTGTTCATTGCTGGTATATAGGAAAGTGATTGACTTTTGTATATTAATCTTTACCTGCAACCTTGTTATAATCACTTCTTGGACCCAGGAATATTTTTGCCAATTCTGTCGAATTGTCCACATATGTCATCTGCTAACAAAAATAGTTTTATTTCTTCTCTCTCTCTCTCTCTCTCTCTCTCTCTCTCTCTCTATATATATATATATATATATATATATATATATATATGGTCTTTCTGCATTAGCTAGGACTTCCAGTAAAATCTTGAAAAAGAGTGGTGAGAGGGGACATTCTTGCTTTGTTCCTGATCTTAGCAGGAAAACTTCTAGTTTCTCACCATTAAGTATTATGTTAGCTGAATTCTGTTTTTAAGAATATATTTAAGCTATTATAAATTTAAATTAAAAATAACATTCAAGTATGTTTGCATGCCTAATTTTCAATAAGTGTGAACAATTAAGGCACTATATTTTTCTTCCAGGGTGACTTCTGGGCAGTCTTGGAATGAAGGCCACTTCTGCATCCCTGAAATTCTTTTAAATTTGTCATTGATTAGGAACATTTTAGGTCTGGAGTAGTTTTTTATTCCTTGGAAGACAATGCTGAGCTTCCTCATCATTCCTTCTAGAGAAAGTGCCAGCAGATTAATGGACTATAGCTGACTCAGTCAAACTCTGATCAAACTATAGGATATTTTGACATGGAATTCAGATCTAGTTCACTAATAGCTGGTTTAAAGGTTGAGAAAAGATCATTTCCTTACTGTAGACTCTGTGCTTCCCAGTACTGAATTCAATGGCAGATATAAGTTGGGTTAAAGTGACTCCATAATAACTTCCGTAGAGTCATATTAGTGTCTTGGGTCCTAAGGGGCATTCAAATAAAGTATTTTATCATATGTTCAGACTGTTTTACAAAACTTCATTATGGATAGAAAAACAGAGAAGTGAGCTGGTTAGTAAAATCCTCCCAGATGCCAGCAGAATGGACTCCATGACACTCCTAGACCTTCCCCATAGGGTTTTTAGAGGTTTGTCTGCTCACTCCTTGCCAGCTTCAGCTTCAGCTTCAATTCCTCCCTGACACTACAGACCCTACACTTTGGCAGGGGACAAAATAATGAGATTTGTTTTGTTAGTTCATAAAATTTGTTTTTATTTATTTAAAACTAATTTATTAAGAAAGGCTTTATAAGGAATAAAGAGTAATATAATAAATATGAAATCCACTGACATGAAATTTAAGGAATAGATCATTGTCAACTACCAATGTTGTTTAAACACTTAGGAGGGAAATCTTAGTATTTATTTCTTTTTCTAGATTGTTAGAGTTTTGCAATCTTAGTATTGATTTCTTTTTCTAGATTGTTAGAGTTTTGCAATCTTAGTATTTATTTCTTTTTCTAGATTGTTAGAGTTTTGCAATCTTAGTATTTATTTCTTTTTCTAGATTGTTAGAGTTTTGTTTTTTCTTCATACCTTTTGGAAATAATGGAATTTGATGTGGGAACCAGATGTCCATTTTTTGTGCCATCAAATGTTATACTTACTGCCAAACAAGGACAACTGTTATACATGCCATAATGACTCTGATTCATTTATTCATCCATTCAATAAATGTTTATTGAGCTTCTACTATATGAGAAGTGCTTGTGTTTTGCTTTGCATCCAGTGACGGTGTTTTTTAATTTTAAGTGAGATGATTCCTATAGCTTATTCCTTGGGCCATATTGTTAGTCTTATGGTTCTTTCATCAATACCATCTCTGAGGGAAGCTTGATGGAACTCTGTTCTCTGAGGTAAATGGATCCTTCTCATTTTTGCCTAAACCTACATATTATACTTACATTATACTTATAGCTGTCTGCTCTGGATTTTCAAGAGGAGTTCTGTGTTCACATTTTTGTCTTAATTTTTGACTCATAAATGTATATGTAAATGGTTCCTTTGCACTTGTCTTTGTTGAGAACATACCCTGTATATTCGTCATATAGGAAAACTTTTCTGTAAATATTTGTTGAGTAGATTGATAAATATGTTTTAATTGGAGACAGAATTTATCAGAAGGAAAAAATTATATATTGCATTTACTTTTCATCTAGATTGGAGTATTTTTTTGTTGTTGTATGTGGGTCTCTCACTGTTGCAGCCTCTGCCGTTGAGGAGCACAGGCTCCAGATGCGCAGGCTCAGCGGCCATGGCTCTCCGGCCTAGCTGCTCTGCGGCATGTGGGATCTTCCCAGACTGGGGCACGAACCCGTGTCCCCTGCATCAGTAGGCGGACTCTCAACCACTGCGCCACCAGGAAAGCCCCAAGATTGGAGTATTTTTAAAGGGAAAATAAGATCCTTATCACCTAAAGCTTCTATGTTTGCCCATCTCTGACTCAAAAACCTCTGTTACAACATTTCACATTGCTGTGTTTGTGTTCATATGCACACTTTTCTCTGACAAGGCAAACTGTCCCTCCACTTCTACTCCCCTTTGTAAATTTTCCCCATCCCTCAAAGGCAATTCCCCCAGGAAATTCCCCCAGGATCAGTCTCTATGTTCCTTGACTAGACATGTAAAGTCTTTGGATAAAAAGAGAAAAATTCAAGTTGTTTTCTCTAGGCTTTTGTTCTTTTGCTTCCCAACTTCTTCAAAAGAAAAACAAGAGTATGAGGGCAAGGGGACTCCTTTCCTCCAGAGTTTTTCAATAAGACAAGTATATATTTTAAGTATAACAAACTGAATTGTTTAAATAAACAACTCAGGTGTTGCATAATAGACTTTCACGCCTCCAAACAACATGATTTTAGATTTGCCAGTTATAAAAGGAAAAGAAAAAAGTTCTGTATATTTTCCCTTTTTAAAATGTCAGTCATTTCTAACTTCACTCTCCTAACTTACAGTTTTTGACGCACATTTGGAAATTAATCATGTACTGACTCATGTGATGATATATATCATGTTACTTAATGTCTGTAGAGCTGTTTAATAGTTTATTGGTTTAGAAACATGATAAGCGTTCCAAGAAGATACCCCAGGAATATTGGAAGAAGGAGAAGAATTATTTGGGGGTTAATTGAAGTGTTGGGGCACTGGAATTGAGATTCCTAAGTGAAAAGGAAAGGTGTGGGAGCAAAGTTTGTTTATGCCTCTAGAGTGGGAGCATAACCCCAGATGCCTGCCTACAGGAGTCAGCAGAGATAAATGAAAATAGTTTAAGAATAACAGGGAGTTGCAGGATATGTGTCAGACTTGAACTCAACTACTAGATAGTGGGAAATAGAATGGCTAGGAAGGTGGAGAACTGCCCCTGTGGCACTGAGATAATGGTTTGTGGTAGGTTGAAAATTAATATTTTTAAGTGTAAGTCCTGGCCGTATTGTTCAAATGTCCCAAAATGTCCTTTGACTGAGCCCAGGGTAATTTTTCCCAAATTTCTCAATGGAGTATCCAACCTGACTTGAAGCTCCATCCTCTCCATCTCACTTGGAATTGCTATTCTCAAGTGAAGAGTAAGGGGATTATAATGAATGTTGTGCCCCCTGGAATAGTTTAAAGGTTCTTATCTCTATCTTGGATGCCTCAATAAAATTCCTCAAGCTCTGTCTTTGTAGGCACTTTTTTTAAAAATTAATTAATTAATTTATTATTTTTGGCTGTGTTGGGTCTTCGTTTCCGTGCGAGGGCTTTCTCCAGTTGTGGCGAGCGGGGGCCACTCTTCATCGCGGTGTGTAGGCCTCTCACTGTCACGGCCTCTCTTGTTGCGGAGCACAAGCTCCAGACGCACAGTCTCAGTAGTTGTGGCTCACGGGCCTACTTGCTCCATGGCACGTGGGATCCTCCCAGACCAGGGCTCGAACCCGTGTCCCCTGAATTGACAGGCAGATTCTCAACCACTGAGCCACCAGGGAAGCCCTGTAGGCACTTTTAAGCTAGCCCTTGCCTTTCTCCTCACCACTGTGCTGGCCTCTTGGCCTTGCATCTGATTCTCTCCCATGAAACACACTCTCACCCTATTTAAAGAATTCTTTGTTTGGACTGCTCGACTCACAACTTCACTTTCTGCAAGATTCTGTTTTGTTTCCCCTTTGCTTGACAATCTTTTCCTTTGTGAAGCCGCATGTTCTTATCAGACTCAGTGCCAGCCTTCAGAAACCCAGCCAAGAGCAAAGCCCTCAGGTCCCTACATACTAAGGAAAGGAACTTAGACATGGATAATGTCACAAGGAAACTAAGGGAATTGAGAGAAAAAGTTACCCAAGAACAGCAAGAGCTCCGATAAAGGTGAATGAGTGGAGAAAGAGCCTTCCCCACTTTGGCAATGATAGCAGCCATTGGGATTGGTTTTTGCAACAGTTAGGCTCAGCTGCTCTCCAGTTAGCAACAAGGTTTCTGCAGCCACACACCTTCACTGGAAAATAGAAAGGAAATGGGAGAGGACAACTCTTGAAATCCTTAGTGGAAGGAAACCAGTGTCAAAGATCACTGGGATTTTTGTTGTCCTTCCTCTGAAGGTCTGCTCCCCAGGAAGAAAAGCTACAGATGTTTCCTCAACAGAACACTTTGAACATAGTAGAACAGTGCAGCTATTCTAGACTTGGAGTCAGAAAACCAAGGTTCACATTCTGTCACAAACGTCATTGTTCCATCTGCCACAAGTCAGTTACCCCTCTAAACCTTGACTTCCCCATTTAAAACAAAAGATTCATCTTGTACTATTGCACAAGAGGTAATGTATATAAAAGAACTATCAAATACTAAAGTACCTCATTAATTTGAAGTTGCATTGTGACTTAATACTTTAGCACTTATGATATTCATACTACGTATTTGTGATTTAAATGATACAGATTTGAAAGGAAATTTGGATTTTCAGTCCAAAACAGTGTGAGTACTAAAAGAGACCCCCAGCAGGATAGAAATAAGTAGTATAATAGTATGATGGGGTTTGGAGTCAAACCTCAGTGCAAATCCAAGGTCTGCTATATACTAACTACGTAATAATAAATCTGACAATTTTATGCCCACATGTCCTCATCAGTGACTAATTCTTGGCATTGTTTTCAATGGGATTAAGTGAGAAAGCAGAGCAGAGCATAATGTTAGTTTTCTTTCTTTTTGCATTGACGAGGAGCAATAACAGGGAAGTTCTGACTGGTTGGACATGAAAAAAGAGGAAGCTGAGGACACAGAAATTGCAATGTCGTGTATAATAATACTTTTGTGATCAAAAAATAAAATAAAATTGGACACAGACTGCAAATAAATTCTCAGAAAAATCTCTCCTAAAGGGCCAATCAATCAAATCTTAGCATAAGTTTGAGAGGACACACACAGGGAGAAAAAAAAAACAAACCAAAAATGTGAGTTTAGTGATAACAGTGAAAGAATATCTCATGTTATGTGTACTTTTCCCCTTTTATGAGAAGATAAAATTATAGATTATAACTGGTTTTACTTAATTATATAGGCACAGTGAAACAGTTCTAATCAATAATTATCAGTTAAAAAAAAAGACTTAGGCAGAGAGAATATCTGCCTTAAATGTTGCTCCTTTGACTAGTCATTCACACCTACCTGGTATGTTAATAAAAAATTATTGCAAAAGAACGGAGCAGAGACTGAATATAGCTAACCTCTTCTCTTTAGCTATACCTCAACCTGGACTTACAAGTGACAGACACTTGTTAGAGTCATTTGATGGTAAAGTTAGGTGAATAAGTATATTCAGTAGATTGGTTGTTGGAAATTCTAGATAGGATTAGACAAAAGTAAGTCTGGGTCTTCAGGAGGCTGTTGTAAGCAAATTCAGCAAGTGTGTTTTGCAGTAACCACTCTTATTTAGAATTCCATCTACTGCAGCTTACTTCCTCATTTCATGATAACAACCCTGAGCGTGCAGTATTTCTGAAATAATGCAAGAGCCAAAACATAATAATTCTTTCTTACATGATTAATGATATCCTTATATCAAAGCACTTTCATAAATTTTACTACATTTATTGTCATTTTACATATTAGGAAACTGAGGTTCAGAAATGTGATGGGATGGACTCAGTCTCATAGCTAGCTCGTGGCAAAGCCAGGACTCAAATCCCCTTCTCCCAACACCAAGGACAGTGCCCTTTCCAGTGTACCTTGCCTGAAAGAGTATCAGATACATGAAAAAATTAAATTACATTTTCTTTCCCTTTAGTATGGGAGGGGACATCCTGACTCATTGGCTGAATTGATAGAATAGAAAGTGATTAATCCAAGGCAAACAGACTGACCTGGGAGCCCAAACAGAGATGTCCTTCATTCCAGACCTCTTTCTACTGCTTTATCCTTGCTCATTTATTTGTCATCCATTCCAAAGATTAAGAAACGGAAAGAAACTATTACAATAGAAAGTTCAAAAGGGAACTATTTGTAAAACATGTGCCAAATATGATCAAATAACGTTAGATTATAAACCTATCACTTCATCCATTTAAAGTTTTAAACTTGTGTCAAATTCACTTGACACTTGAAAACAAATAATTGAGTCTGTCATTTATCTTATTTGTATATAGTTTATTAGAAATTATGCCCTTAAACATAGTCATGAGCTATGTTTTTCATTCCCCAAACCGCCAATACTTAGAACAGAGCCTGGCACACACTTGATGCTTAAAAACTATTTGTCTAATGAATGAAAGTACAAATTGTGCAGTGGTAACGGGAGGCTGAGAAGGAATAATGAAAGGAAAGAGGAAAGAACTGTATATTACAGACATGACCCTTCTTCTATCTGCCTGGATGGTGACAATGAAAAATTACACAACTTTGGCAACAGTAGAAAGCTGATTAGGAAATTTTCTAAATAGGATGCTTCATATCCAAGGAAATCAGAGAACAAAATTCACTGAATTTAGTTTCCTTGTGCATTCAAGTGGTATTAGTAATGGAACTCATAAAGACATTTTTATCGTGTATCAACAGCAAGGAAATTATCAGCTTCTTAGACAACATTGTTCTTGGGTTATTCTAGTGCCTCTCAAACTCTTATGTGCACATGAGCCACCTGGAGAACTTAAGAAAATATAGCCCTTGTAGATTTGGTTGAATGAGTCTACAGTGAGGCCTGAGATTCTGCATGGCTAACAGCTCCCACACGCTGCCAACACTGCTGATCCATAGATTACACTATAAATAGTGTGTGTTTTGTTTAGTTTTGGGGGGATTCCCATATTTTCCTTCATCTTCACTAAAACCTTACCATTTCACTATAAATATATACTCGATGTCAAATATAAAGGTCTGCGATGTGCCTTAGGTGAAATTTTGGATTGATCCTTCATCCTTGCTGTATCACCAGTATACTTAGGTCGCCAAGTCAGACTATTGATGTGAGGTATTCTGATTCGTCAATCTTATTATTATGACAATTTTCATCATTGAGAATGTCAGATTAACCACGTTAGGAAAACACTGACATCCCACCTGAAAATGATTGATCATAGTTTCTTTAACAGGTTATCCCGCCATCAAAAAATTCTCTTTAAAGAAATTCCTTTTTTTTTTTTTTTTTTTCAGTTTATTGCTATTACCTGAGGCTATGAGCTGGGTCACACCTCTCTGAAAATTAAGGTTAAGCAACCATTTTCAATTATGGTCTCTGTAGGTTGTGAAATGTTTTGAAAGCAATTTTATGGTGAAATTGAATATCATAAAGTAGTGAAATTGGCAAAAGATTTACATTATTTAAAAACTATAGTCCAGGGGCTTCCCTGGTGGTGCAGTGGTTGAGAATCCTCCTGCCGATGTGGGGGACACGGATTCGGGCCCCGGTCCGGGAAGATCCCACATGCCGCGGAGCGGCTGGGCCCGTGAGCCATGGCCTCTGAGCCTGCGCGTCTGGCGCCTGTGCTCCGCAACGGGAGAGGCCACAACAGTGAGAGGCCCGCGTACCGCAAAACAAAAATAAAAACAAACTATAGTCCAGTCAAGGTAATATTTCTGCCAGTAGTTCTCAGACTTGAAAATCAAAGTCACTTGGAAGACTTCCTAAATCACAAATGCTGGGCCCTGCCCTCTGTTTCTGGGTGGGGCTTGATAATTTGTATTTCTAACAAATTCCAAGATGATGTTCTATACCACAGTTTCTCAACCTCAGCACTATTGAAATTTTGGTATGAATAATTCCTTATTATCCAAAGGATAACAAACAAACCAAAGGAACCAAGGAAACAAAAAAAAGGACCTACTGTATAGCACAGGGAACTCTGTTCAATATTCTGTAATAACCTAAATGGGAAAAGAACTTGAAAAAGAATAGATACATGTATATGTATAACTGAATCACTTTGCTGTACACCTGAAACTAACACATTGTTAACCAAATATACTCCAATATAATTTTTTTTAAAAGCAATCAAAGACTAAAATTGTCTTTGTGGTGTTATCCAACAAGAGGCCAAAAGCCCCACACCTGCTCCAACTTCAGTCTCCTGGAGCCCTTCTTTAGCCATGCTCTGTTCATTTGGTATCCTCACCTTTCTCCAGGAGATTGTCCCTATTACTGGTGTATAGAATATGGGGAACTTGATCCCTTTCCTGAATGCAGAGATATGTTCCCAGAATCCAACACTGTGAATTTGAATGCATTTTTATTGTGTCACAACCTTATTGGCTGGTAAGTCACTGCTGTTGCAGAATTTCAGACATATCGAAGGTTAAATAGGTTGTTACTGATGTTTTAGGACACGACTGTCCTAACTAACATTGTTCCAAGACCTAAACAAAAGACTACAAATGGACATTGGAACACAGTCCATTCTTATGGCAGGGGTTATCTCCTGATACCAAGTAGCTTGTCTAGAAAACACACGTGATTCATCCAAAATCACATCCTCTCTCTTTCTCTCTCTTCTATTTCTCACTTTGTCTCCTGTCACTGAACTGCACTCTCCCTGTGTTTGAACAGTATTTTTTTAAACTTTCCTTTGGATTCTCCATTAAAAATTTATTTTTGCATACAAGAAGTATTATGTAATCTTTGTAACTTCATTATGATTGTGTATTTCCTTCATTTAATTCACTGAGTCACTTTTCTGGGGAAAAAATATTACAAGAGACTTATGAAAAATCCAATGAATAATGATGCTATTGATATCAATAAAAGGCAATTTCTTCCTGTTAAAGTTTAACTTTCATATTGACCCAGAATTCTTATTAAGGGAAATTTCTCAAAACATATTTTTGTTCATTTACTGAAAGAAGTTCATTAACACTGAATTCAAATTTCCATTGAAACATGAAAAATGTGATTCAAAGACACAAAATGAATTCCAGAAGTCTCAAATAGTGAAGACTAATAGAGGGCTGAAGAAGAGAAGAGGGTAGATTTTCTTCAGACAAATTCTGCATTTCCCTAGTCTCCTTCTCTATCTTCCTTTTGCTCTCCCTATCCCATCTCCACTAAAAAAAATAAAAAATAAAAAAATAAAAAAAATAAAAAAAAAAAGACTGAGAAAGGTCTGAGTAAGATGCCATCTGAAGTGGGAGGATATCTTCTCTAAGGAAGGGGAGGTTTTAGAATATGGGCAGTACAAGGCTATAAGAAAGACAAGTAAAATTCCTGCAGAACAGGGCCAGGGCAGAGGAGAGCTCTGGGAGCTAAGCATAGGATGCTAATACTGATGCTCACAGGGAACAGCTACATCAGAGACAAAGCTCAGAAGATGCCCTGGGGCTAAAGGAATTGATGTTGAAGGAAGCAGCAGAGCTAGCAAGAATGGTAACTTACCTTCACGTATAAGTTTACATTTTATTTGATATTTTGTAATACATACATAAATTTTTGCATTTGAAATGTATTATATATTTAGCTTTGTGGTTTTTTTAAATTTTTATGAGTTCTGATCTCATTTTAAAATAAAACTCCTGGATATGGAAATAGTGAAACAAATCCCTAAATACCGGCATTGTAATTTTTCTCCAGTACAGTGCTCACTTATTCAACACGTCTGAAACTGAAGTGATACTTGACCTCCAAGCACTTCCTCTCCATCAGAATCCACAGTAAAAGGAATCTCCATTCCTTCCTAGGCATTCAAATCCTGGGTATTATCACTGATGCCTCCTTCTCACTCAGTCTCCAAATCCAACTTGCTACCACATCTCAAAATTTCTACCTGTTAAATATTTCTGGAATCCACCTCCACCTCTCCATTTTCTGCTGGCAACATTCTTGCTCACCTAGATGACTTTCAGAGGCTTAAGATTTGTCTCCCTCCACCCCTTCTTTTCCCCCCAGTTAATTACCCATACACGAGCTAGTGATTTTCTGAAACCCATCTCAGGCTTTACATTATTGTTAGAATAGAATCCTCACATGAGGTGTACATTTTTGCTAGTCAGTTTGCTGGTCAGTCAGACTCCATTCCCTATCCGTCCCTGAAACATAACTCCAATTTTTATGTGTTTTTGAGGAAGGTGATCCCACCCATAATCTAAGTTGTCTTAAAGGGTGGGCCTTTGTTGGTTTCATCCAATCAGCACGTAGCATTTTTCTTGTTCAGGAAACACATAGCAACTTAAGAAAAAGAGACTGCAGGAGGTGTTTATTGGATTCTTAGGGAAAAGCAGCATTCTACTTTTCCAAGAGAGAATTCAGTGAGATTTCTTTTTTGTTTTTTCATCTTTTCCTGATGTGAATAAAGAAACACAGAACCTCTAGGAAAACTGGCAGCTATCATATGCAAAAAATGGAACCATAGTTACATTAACACTGTAAGACATCTGCAGAAAGCAGAGAGGGTGACAAGTAATAAATTAGTTCCTTTTGTCCATATTTGAGTTGCTGGATATACCCTTGCCTGAAGCTCAGTTTACCACTAGAATTTTCTATTATGGAAGCCAGTAATTTTTTTCTTTTTTTATGACTTAAGCCCATGTGAATTTCTTTCTGGCCTCTCCCAGCCTCTTTAGTCTCTTTCTACCCCTCTAAATGAATCTCTCTGGGCCACATGGCCTTCTTTCAGCAGTTTGACCACATTGAGGGTTTATCAAAGAGTTTCCTATGTATTTTTCCTTCTTCCTGAAACATACTTTACCCCTGTGCCATTATCAATGTATTGCCTCTCAGCTCCAAATTCACCTTGTTGCCTGATCTGTAAAAATAGATCTGGGCCCTTTAAATATTTTCCTTTTGGCAGCTGACATGATGTTAAGCCTTATCAGTTGAGGGCACTGGAGAGATACTGTAAGAACAAGGCGTTTCCTTCCCTTTCCAGTGTCTCATTTGCCAGGCTCCTGGAGAGCATGGTTTCTTCTTCAGTGCTTGGACCATATAGTTTTCATCAGTGTGAGATGCCTGAATGGCACAGCTTTCTCCAGCATTTGGCCATATGTTTTCTTTAATTCTTGACTAGAGCAGTGGCTCAGATAGTGTGGGCGTATTCCCTAGCTCAGGTCATTGTTTTTTGTACTCTCAGCCCCATGTGCGCACATGCTGGCCCTGAGCTGCCCTAGCCTGAGCTGCACATGGGAGTGTACTGGGTTCATATAAAGGAATCCTCTCCATTCCAATGGTACCCTCAACTCCCACTGTGTGCCCCACCCTTTCTTCATGGCTGCCTACCAGTCTGCCTGCCTGTTCCCTGCCCAGAGATTGTGAACCAGCTCTGGCTCAGGCCATCTGGCAATCTTCTCTACCCTCCAGTGTTCTACAACCACGTCTCTTTCAGCAACCTCTTTCAATGAAAGCTGAACCTTCCTTGCAAATTTGTCCTTCCTTAGGTATGCTACCCAGCCCTAAGGTACCTTTTAGAGTTCTCTTTCCATGTACATAGTGAGTCTCCTATCTTAGCTTGATAATTTTTATATTAAACTTCCCCTGTTTAAATTACTGTCACCTGATGGGACTCAAGACGATGCACCCCTTTTCCTATGGCCGCTTATATTCCTGATCTCATTTTCTCCAGCAAACTTCCCTTAACCTCCAGACTAAGTTAGATCTTCATATTAATTAGCTCTCATTGCATACCACAGATTTTTTTTTTTGGTTTATAACGTTTATAAACGTAATTAATGTTTGTGTGGTTATTTGTTTAATATCTTAATTACTATCCTGGAAAGTCAATGAAGAAAGGGAAAATGTCTTTCTTGGATTCCTAACATCTAACACAATGCCTGGTACAACATAGCAGGTTTTCAGAATACTGGGGTTTTTTTTTTACCTTATATTATGTATGTATGTGAATTTTATGAAAAGCCCAAAGTAGCTATGAATGGGATAAACAGGGAGTATGAATTTAGGCAGGTGTCACTCTGTTAACCAAGTTCACTCTGGTAGGGCTAACAACAGTTTGAGTGTTCAATAAATAGTTTATTGACTGATGGCAAAGAAAGTATGTTTCCTCCTACATTTGGACAGCACTCCCTTGTACCATGAAAGGAAAGAGCTTCAGAAAGTCATTTATATTCTATCAACCTCCTCAGACTAATGACTAAAGAGGGCCCGTTTCTTTCCTGTCAGAATCTTGGTAGAGTGGAACACAGACAGCATATGTGGACCCTTAGAGTTCAGAGTGAACAAGTTCAAGATGAATAATTTTATCTGATCACTAGCTGACCCCCCAGGCGTTGCTATTCAGAATGTTAACGATTGTCAAATTAAATAAATTCTGTTGCTACTTAGTCAGGAGATAGTTCTCTTAAGATGCGGCACAGTGATGGCTTAATACTGGAAAGCTGAAGCATCTGCTTTTATGATTTTTATTTTTGGCTCGTACTGGAAGCCAGTGTTTTCTTTATTTGTTAACGGCCTTTTACCATGAATGGTCTTTCCAGATCAGCAGTTTATGGGCATCTTTCCAAACATCAATTTGATGTTTCCGGAAGAATGACTGCTTCTTTCTGGGAAGCCCCCGAAGTAACTTTTGTATGTACTACAGAGACTATATTGTATATCAGAACATCTATAATGGGCATTTGTTGGTCTTGCTACCAAAGTCAAGACTCTCATCCTGTGGGCACAGGATCCTGATTTGGTTTTGGGGAGTCACCTTCCCAAGCTCTTTCCATATGTGTAGAGTGAAGTTGACCTTACACCTGGCTCTGGGGATGCTCTGGGGATGCCCTTGTGGCCAAATCCTAATTCAGACAATACATTTGTGCACCACAGTTTGGTCTGGTCACAGTTTGATTCACGAATGTGTATAGGGTCTAAGTCTGGACAACCAATCACTGAGATGCCGTTCTGAGGCTTCTCTCTGAGCTTCCTGAGACCAGGACTTTCTCTTTCCTGCTGCACTTGGAGTTCTAGAGCTGCTGCAGACAGAGCCTGACTGAGGGTTGATCCAAAATGGAGGTGAGCAGAACCAAAAGATGGACTAAAATATCCAGATTCTGATAGTTTTAATATAATCTTCTCATCAAGCTTCTCCGAAGATGAACTATTCTAGACTTTTCAATTATGTGGGCTTATAAATTCACTTACTGATGAATCAATTCACTGTGTTAAACACACCTTTTAATCTTGGTGAAAATCCATCTACCTGTTTTCAGATGTAAAGTGATGAGCTTGAATAGATGAGAGGCAGAAAATAAATTTTGGTCACATAGATTGGAAAAAATAAATAGTGATCAAGCACTGAGATAAGAAATGCTTTTATCAGTCATTTGTTTAGTACTTAAAATACGTTTTGCAAAATTCAAGAGATGGTAGAAGTGTCAAAATATAAGCTGGCCATAAAGTCGGCAAACAGGTGCATATCATAGAGCGTTTGTTGATATTACAACACAAAAGTGTAATTATGGATAACATTATTTGACGTAAACCCCTCTTAAAATCTACTTTTGTGTTTTAAGACTAATTAATAGACCATAATACTGAATAATACATGTGTCTAAGTTCTTTCATGATGCTGTAACAAAAATACTATAGTCTGGGTGGCTTAAACAACATTTATTTCTCACAGTTCTGAAGGCTGGAGTCCAAGTTCAAGGCACCTTCAGATTCGGTGTCTGGCTTCCTGTTTCATACACAGCTGTCTTCTTGTTGGGTCTTCATATGTTTTTATGTGGTGAAAGGGGTAAGGGGTAAGGATCTCTTTTCTTATTGTAGTTAACTTACAATGTTCTGTTAGTTTCAGGTGTACAGCAAAGTGATTCAGTTTTATATATATATATATATATATATATATATATATATATAAAATTTTTCAGATTCTTTTCCATTATAAGCGATTACAAGATATTAATATAGTTCCCTGTGTTATATAGTAGGTCTTTGTTGTTGATCTATTTTATGTACAATAGTGTGTATATGTCAATCCCAACATCCTAAGTTATACCTTCCCCACCCTGCCCCCCCATCGTGCTATCCCCTTTGGTAACCATAAGTTTATTTTATATGTCTGTTGAGTCTTTTTCTGTTTGTTTTTTAACATCTTTATTGCAGCATAATTGCTTTACAATGGTGTGTTAGTTTCTGCTTTATAACAAATTGAATCAGCTACACATATACATATATCCCAATATCTCCTCTCTCTTGCATCTCCCTCCCAACCTCCCTATCAGACCCCTGTAGGTGGTCACAAGAACCGAGCTGATCTCCCTGTGCTATGTGGCTGCTTCCCACTAGCTAGCTATTTTACATTTGGTAGTGTATATATGTTGATGCCACTCTCTCACTTTGTCCCAGCTTACCCTTCCCGCTCCCTGTGTCCTCAAGTCCCTTCTCTACCACTGTGTCTTTATTCCTTTCCTGCCCCTCGGTTCTTCAGAACTATTATTTTTTCTTTTTAAATTCCATATATATGGGTTAGCGTACGGTATTTGTTTTTATCTATCTGACTTACTTCACTCTGCATGACAGGCTCTAGGTCCATCCACCTCACTACAAATAACTCAATTTCGTTTCTTTTTATAGCTGAGTAATATTCCATTGTATATGTGTGCCACATTTTCTTTATCCATTCATCTGTTGATGGACACTTAGATTGCTCTATGTCCTAGCTATTGTAAATAGAGCTGCAATGAACATTGTGGTACATGACTCTTTTTGAATCATGGTCTTTTCAGGGTATATGCTCAGTAGTGGGATTGCTGGGTCGTATGGTAGTTCTATTTTTAGTTTTTTAAGGAACCTCCAAAGTGTTCTCCATAGTGGCTGTATCAATTTACATTCCCACCAACAGTACAAGAGGGTTCCCTTTTCTCCACACCCGCTCCAGCATTTATTGTTTGTAGATTATTTAATGATGGCCATTCTGACTGGTGTGAGGTGATACCTCATTGTAGTTTTTGCTTTTTGTTGTTGTTTGTCTGTTTGTTTTTTGCGGGACGTGGGCCTCTCACTGTTGTGGCCTCTCCTGCTGCGGAGCACAGGCTCCGGACGCACAGGCTCAGCGGGATGACTCACGGGCCCAGCCGCTCCGCAGCAGGTGGGACCTTCCCGGACCAGGGCACGAACCCGTGCCCCCTGCATTGGCAGGCAGACTCTCAAGCACTGCGCCACCAGGGAAGCCCTCATTGTAATTTTGATATGAATTTCTCTAATGATTAGTGACGTTGAACATTCTTTCATGTGTTTGTTGGCGATCTGTATATCTTCTTAGGAAAACTGTCTATTTAGGTCTTCTGCTCATTTGGGATTAGGTTGTTTGTTTTTTTGATATTGAGTTGCATGAGCTACTTGTAAATTTTGGAGATTAATCCTTTGTCAGATGCTTCATTTGCAAATATTTTCTCCCATTCTGAGGGTTGTCTTTTGGTCTTGTTTATGGTTTCCTTTGCTGTGCAAAAGCTTTGAAGTTTAATTAGGTCCCATTTGTTTATTTATTTTTTTAAATTCCATTTCTCTGGATGTGGGTCAAAAAGGATCTTGCTGTGATTTATGTCATAGAGTGTTCTGCCTATGTTTTCCTCTAAGAGTTTATAGTGTCTTGTCTTACATTTAGGTCTTTAATCCATTTTGATTTTTTTTGTGTGTATGGTGTTAGGGAGTGTTCTAATTTCATTCTTTTACATGTAGCTGTCCAGTTTTCCCAGCACCACTTATTGAAGAGGCTATCTTTTCTCCATTGTATATTCTTGCCTCCTTTATCAAAAATAAGGTGACCATATGTGTGTGAGTTTATCTCTTGGCTTTCCATTCTGTTCCATTGAACTATATTTCTGTTTTTGTGCCAGTACCATACTGTCTTGATTACTGTAGCTTTGTAGTATAGTCTGAAGTCAGGGAGCCTGATCCCTCCAGCTCCATTTTTCTTTCTCAAGATTGCTTTGGCTATTCGGGGTCTTTTGTGTTTCCATACAAATTGTGAAATTTTGTTTTAGTTCTGTGAAAAATGCCATTGGGGGTTTGACAGTGATTGCATTGAATCTGTAGATTGCTTTGTGTAGTATAGTCATTTTCACAATGTTGATTCTTCCAATCCAAGAACATGGTATATCGCTCCATCTGTCTGTGTCATCTTTAATTTCTTTCATTAGTGTCCTATAGTTTTCTGCATACACATCTTTTGTCTCCTTAGGTAGGTTTATTCCTAGGTATTTTATTCTTTGTGTTGCAATGGTAAATGGGAGTGTTTCCTTAATTTCACTTTCAGATTTTTCATCATTAATGTATAGGAATGCAAGAGATTTCTGTGCATTAATTTTATATCCTACTACTTTACCAAATTCATTGATTAGCTCTAGTAGTTTTCTGGTGGCATCTTTAGGATTCTCTGTGTATAGTATCATGTCATCTGCAAACAGTGACAGCTTTATTTCTTCTTTTCTGATTGGGATTCCTTTTATTTCTTTCTCTTCTCTGATTTCTGCGGCTAAAAATTCCAAAACTATGTTGAATAAGAGTGGTGAGAGTGGACAACCTTGTGTTTATCCTGATCTCAGAGGAAACGGTTTAAGTTTTTCACCATTGAGAACGATGTTGGCAGTGGCTTTGTAATATAAGACCTTTATTATGTTGAGGTAGGTTCCCTCTATGCCTACTTTCCGGAGGGTTTTTATCATGAATGGGTGTTGAATTTTGTCAGACGCTTTTTTTGCATCTGTTGAGATGATCATATGGTTTTTCTCCTTCAATTTGTTAATATGGTTTATCACGTTGATTGATTAGTGTATATTGAAGACTCCTTGCATTCCTGAGATAAGCCCCACTTGATCATGGTGTGTGATCCTTTTAATGTGCTGTTGGATTCTGTTTGCTAGTATTTTGATGAGGATTTTTGCACCTATGTTCATCAGTGGTATTGGCCTGTAGTTTTCTTTCTTTGTGACATTTTTGTCTGGTTTTGGTATCAGAGTGATGGTGGCCTCGTAGAATGAGTTTGGGAGTGTTCCTCCCTCTTCTATATTTTGGAAGGGTTTGAGAAGGATAGGTGTTAGCCCTTCTCTAAATGTTTGATAGAATTTGCCTTTGAAGCCAACTGGTCCTGGGCTTTCGTTTGTTGGAAGATTTTTAATTGCAGCCTCAATTTCAGTGCTTATGATTGGTCTGTTTATATTTTCTATTTCTTTCTGCTTCAGTCTCGGAAGGTTGTGGTTTTCTGAGAATTTGTCCATGTCTTTCAGATTGTCCATTTTATTGGCATATAGTTGCTTGCAGTAATGTCTGATGATTCTTTGTATTTCTGCACTGTCCGTTGTTACCTCTCCTTTTTCATTTCTAATTCTATTGGTTTGAGTCTTCTCGCTTTTCTTCTTGATGAGTCTGGCTAATGGTTTATCAATTTTGTTTAGCTTCTCAAAGAACCACCTTTTAGTTTTATTGATCTTTGCTATTGTTTCCTTCATTTCTTTTTCATTTATTCCTGATCTGATCTTAATGATTTCTTTCCTTCTGCTAACTTTGGGGGGTTTTGTTCTTCTTTCTCTTATTGCTGTAGGTGTAAGGTTAGGTTGTTTATTTAAGATGTTTCTTGTTTCTCGAGGTAGGTTGTATTGCTATAAACTTCCCTCTTAGAACTGCTTTTGCTGCATCCCATAGGTTTTGGGTCGTTGTTTTTTCATTGTCATTTGGTCTAGGTATTTTTTGATTTCCTCTTTGATTTCTTCAGTGATCTCTTCATTATTTAGTATTGTGTTGTTTAGCCTCCATATGTTTGTATTTTTTTACAGATTTTTTTCCTGTAATTGATATCTATCTCATAGCATTGTGGTCGGAAAAGATACTTGATATAATTTCAATTCTCTTAAATTTTCCAAGGCTTGATTTGTGGCCCAAGATATGATCTATCCTGGAGAATGTTCCATGAGCACTTGAGAAGAAAGTGTATTCTGTTGTTTTTGGATAGAATGTCCTATAAATATCAATTAAGTCCATTTTTTTTAACATATCATTTAGAGCTTGTTTTTCCTTATTTACTTTCACTTTGGATGATCTATCCATTGGTGAAGGTGAGGTGTTAAAGTCCCCTACTATGATGGTGTAACTGTCGATTTCCCCTTTTATGGCTATTAGCATTTGCCTTGTGTATTGAGATGCTCTTATGTTGGGCACATAAATATTTACAATTGTTATATCTTCTTCTTGGATTGAATCTTGATCATTATGTAGTGTCCTTCTTTGTGTCTTATGATAGTCTTTATTTTAAAGTCTATTTTGTCTGATATGAGAACTGCTACTCCAGCTTTCTTTTGATTTCCATTTGCATGGAATATCTTTTTCTATCCCCTCACTTTCAGTCTGTATGTGTCCCTAGGTCTGAAGTGGGTCTCTTGCAGACAGCATATATATGGGTCTCATTTTTGTATCCATTCAGCTAGTCTATGTCTTTTGGTTGGAGCATTTAATCCATTTACATTTAAGGTTGTTATCGATATGTATGTTGCTATTACAATTTTCTTAATTGTTTTGGGTTTGTTACTGCAGGTCTTTTCCTTCTGTTGTGTTTCCTGACTAGAGAAGGTCCTTTATTATTTGCTGTAAAGTTGGTTTGGTGGTGCTGAATTCTCTTAACTTTTGTTGTCAGTAAAGATTTTAATTAATCTGTCAAATCTGAATGAGATCCTTACTGGGTAGAGTAATCTTGGTTGTAGTTTTTTCCCTTCCATCAATTTAAATATATCCTACCACTCCCTTCTGGCTTGCAGAGTTTCTGCTGAAAGATCAGCTGTAAACCTTATGGGGATCCCCTTGTATGTTATTTCTTGCTTTTCCTTTGCTGCTTCTAATATTTTTTCTTTGTATTTAATTTTTGATAGTTTGATTAATATGTGTCTTGGCCTGTTTCTCCTTGGATTTTTCCTGTATGGGACTCTCTGTGCTTACTGGACTTGACTGACTATTTCTCATATTAGGGAAGTTTTCAACTATAATCTCTTCAAATATTTTCTCAGTCCGTTTCTTTTTCTCTTCTTCTTCTAAGACCCCTATATTTCACGTGTTGGTGTGTTTAGTGTTGTCCCAGAGGTCTCTGAGACTGTCCTCAGTTCTTTTCATTCTTTTTTCTTTATTCTTCTCTGCGGTAGTTATTTCCACTATCTTATCTTCCGGGTCACTTATCCGTTCTTCTGCCTCAGTTATTCTATCAATCCCTTCTAGAGCATTTTTAATTTCATTTATTGTGTTGTTCATCATTGTTTGTTTGCTCTTTAGTTCTTCTAGGTCCTTGTTAAACCTTTCTTGCATTTTCTCCATTCTATTTCCAAGATTTTGGATCATGTTTACTATCATTACTCTGAATTCTTTTCCAGGTAGACTGCCTATTTCTTCTTCATTTGTTTGGTCTGGTGTGTTTTTACCTTGCTCCTTCATCTGCCCTGTGTTTCTCTGTCTTCTCATTTTGCTTAACTTACTGTGTTTGGGGTCTCCTTTTAGCAGGCTGCAGGTTCATAGTTCCCATTGGTTTTGGTGTCTGCCCCCAGTGGGTAAGTTTTGTTCAGTGGGTTGTGTAGGCTTCCTGGTGGAGGGGACTGGTGCCTGTGTTCTGGTGGATGAGGCTAGATCTTGTCTTTCTGGTGGGAAGGACCGCATCTGGTGGTGTGTTTTGGGGTGTCTGTGACCTTATTATGATTTTAGGCAGCCTCTGTGCTAATGGATGGGGTTTTGTTCCTGTCTTGCTAATTTTTTAGCATAGGACATCTAGCACTGTTGCTAGCTGGTCCTTGAGTGGAGCTGGGTCTTAGCGTTGAGATGGAGATCTCTGGGAGAGCTTTCACTGTTTGATATTATGTGAAGCCAGGAGGTCTCTGGTGAACCAGTGTCCTGAACTCGGCTCTCCCACCTCAGCGGCACAGGCCTGACACCTGGCCAGAGCACCAAGACCCTGTCAGCCACACAGCTCAGAAGAAAAAGGAGAAAAAAATAAATAAATAAATAAATGAAATAAAGTTATTAAAATAATTTTTTAATTATTAAAAATGAAAAATTTTAAAGTAATGAAAAACAAAAAAGAAAGAAAGAAGAGAGCAACCAAAGGAAAAAACAAATCCACCAATGATAACAAGCTCTAAAATCTATACAAAAATAAAAAAGGACAGACAGAACCCTAGGACAAATGGTAAAAGCAAAGCTATACAGACAAAATCTCACAAAGTATAAACATACACACTCACAAGAAGAGAAAAAGGAAAAACAAATATATATCTATATATAAGAAAAAAAGGAAGAGAGCCACCAAATCAATAAACAAATTTACCAATAGAAAGAAACTAAATATTAAACTACGATAAACATAAAACCAGAAACAAATTAGATGCAGAAAGCAAACCCCAAGTCTACAGTTGCTCCCAAAGTCCACTGCCTCAATTTTCAGATGATTCGTTGTCTATTCAGGAATTCCAGAGATTCAGGGTACATCAAGTTGACTGTGGGGATTTAATCCTGAGGCTGCTGGGAGAAATTCCCCTTTCTCTTCTTTGTTCACACAGCTCGTGGGGTTCAGCTTTTGATTCGGCCACGCTTCTGCGTGTAGGTTGCTTGGGGGTGTCTGTTCTTTGCTCAGATAGGACGGGGTTAAAGTAGCAGCTGATTAAGGGGCTCTGGCTCACTCAGGCTGGGGGGGAGGGAGGGGTACGGAATGTGGGGCAAGCCTGCTGCGGCAGAGGCCGGTGTGATGTTGCACCAGCCTGAGGCGTGCCGTGTGTTCTCCTGGGGAAGTTGTCCTTGGATCACTGGACCCTTGCAGTGGTGGGCTGCACAGGCTCCCAGGAGGGGAGGTGTGGAAAGTGACCTGTACTTGCACACAGTCTTCTTGTTCTTGCACACAGCCTTCTTAGCATTTCATGCCCATCTCTGGTATCCACACTGATAGCCACGACTCGCGCCCATCTCTGTAACTCGATTAGGTGGTGCTCTGAATCCCCTCTCCTCGTGCACTCCGAAACAATGGTCTCTTGCCTCTTAGGCAGTTTCAGACTTTTCCCAGATTTTCTCCCGGCTAGCTGTTGCACAGTAGCCCCCTTCAGGCTGTGTTCACATGGCCAACCCCAGTCCTCTAGCTGGGATCTGATCTCCAAAGCCAGAGCCTCAGCTCCCAGCCCCCACCTGCCCCAGGCGGTGAGCAGACAAGCTTCTCGGGCTGGTGAGTGCCGGTCGGCACCGATCCTCTGTGCGGGAATCTCTCCGCTTTGCCCCATGCACCCCTGTTGTTGTGCTCTCCTCTGTGGCTCCAAAGCTTCCCCCCCAGTCACCCCCTGTTCCCACCAGTGAAGGGGCTTCCTAGTGTGCAGAAACTTTTCCTCCTTCACAGCTCCCTCCCAGAGGTGCAGGTCCTGTCCCTATCCTTTTGTCTCTGTTTTTTCTTTTTCCTTTTGCCCTACCCAGGTACGTGGAGAGTTTCTTGCCTTTTGGGAAGTCTGAGGTATTCTGCCAGCATTCAGTAGGTGTTCTGTAGGAGCTGTTCCACATGTAGATGTATTTCTGATGTATTCGTGGGGAGGAAGGTGATCTCCATGTCTTATGCCTCTGCCATCTTGAAGGTCTCCTTAGATTACTGTTTTAAATGGTATCGTAGTTCTTAGGCCTGATCATAACAGAATGTAGTTTGTTGTTGTTGTTGTTCACTATAGGAAGAAAGGAAATCACATTTAAGAAAATTTCCGTACTTGAGGAAACAAAACCTTAGCACCCAACACAATGATGCTTACTGATGCTTACTAAAATTTTAATACAAATTTATCAAGTTGAATTTATTTAGTTTTATTTAAAATCAGGCAACCTGGTGGAGAATGCTGAGGGCCATTTAATATTATGTGTAGAACTATGGGCTATATCTGCCTCTGGCATTTCTGGAAATTTCAAGAAGTTTACTACATCTTTATTTCTACTCTTCTTAATGGAAACACACACACCCACATAATTTCTTTTTGTAGTATCTCATTTATGACTATTTGTTTTTAGTCAGAGCTTCATAAAATTTTTTTTCAGAAATATGTTGCCTCATCTTGCATTCTGTTTTCAGTTCCAGTATTTACAGAACACTGAACCCAAAAGAAACACCTAAGTGTGTATTCCAAGAACTTGTGGGAAAACTTTGCACTGCCTCCAAAACACCCTTTGCTTTGTCTGTGAAGTCTCTTCCCTAATGAGACCACAAACATTATGAGGGACTTTTGCATAGTAATCAGACCTGTGATCATGCTTCTTTATCTGCTGGTATGATTTATGAAGAAATCATACCTGATTTTATGAGGTTATTTATGATTCATTCTTTTATTAACTCCCAATTCCCTTCTGGAAACTCTTTAAGGCATTTTTCTGAGAACAAATGAATAGCCTGAAGTCACATACCAGGCAGAGAACAGAGTCAAGGTTGTACAGTTCAGCCTCTGACTTTTCTGCTTAGGTTCTACACTGCCTTACATGCTCTTCCAAAGGACCACTTATTACAAGATTTGTTAATCCTGAAGCATCTTTGCTGCAGATGAAAGTAAATGTATTAAAATAAACACATTTTAAAAGTAAGTCAATATATGTAGCATTTAGAACAGTACCTGGCACATGGTAAGTGTTACATAGACTCATTAAATTTTTTAAAATGTATAAATATTAGCATGGTATAACATAGACTGCATTTGTTTTAACAGCTACATCAAACATACCAGGTTACTTTCCCTTCCTGTTATATCAGAAAGCTTCATTTGTTCCCCTGGAATTCAAAAGGAGAAATAAGAAATCAAAAGGGGTAAAAAACAGAACAAAACAAAATTCTTCCTCAATTCCCTATAAGTTAGGGTCATTTAAGAATAGGGGTTCTGGAATCAGATTACTATCTGCAATCTGAGGATTGAAATATAAGGATTGAAATTCAGTCCTTAGAGCAGAGGTGGGATACCCCCTTACCCATGCTCACCCACTTGCATGCCATTGACAGCGTCATTATTAGTTTGGGCTTGTTTATTTGCTGTCTAACATGGCACACACACATCTGTTTGCGAGAATTCATGCTGCCCATTTTGTTCATTGGTTCTTCACTTCTCACTCCAGAAAGGCATATCCAAGAGGAAGGGGCAGGACCTAGCACATCACTTTAAAAAGCCTGGGAATCCTTGCTCTGGGGACATTCTATACTTAATGCCACACATGCTGCTGTCCTGCCACCTACATAGTCAGGATCTCCTAGTTCACTTCAGATGGAGTAAATCAAAAGATTTACCCCTGACTTTTTTTTCTGAAGCTCCAGCTGCCAGAAGAAACGTGGCAAAAACTGGAGGGGGACCATGGAAAGAGCCTTTGAGTTGCAGATGTGGACTTGGAGTTACAGAGGAGTCCCTCATTATCCTGAGAAGGTTCTGGGCTCTGGAAGTCCTTACCACAAAACAGCAGAAACACTTTTGTTCAGACAAAGCTTTCTCTCATGGCAGAAATAGGGATTGCTCTGTCCAGATTAGTCTCTATAGCTACACTGTGGCTGCTGCTGTTGTGGGGAAAGGGATTAGACAAGATGACAGAGGGGAAAAAGGAAAGAGAGAGAGGACTGAGTTGATTTTGACCCGAGCTAGACCAGAAGTCGCCATACATCTCTCTCTTACTGTCTTTCAGTGTTTGCTAGTGACATTGAGCGAATTCTTACAAAAACAGAATTGTTTTCAAAATATCACACCTCTGCCATCATAGCCAAACCCACATTTTTCAAATGCATTATTGTTGGGTGGGGATACAGTTCAAGCATGTGCTTATGATGGCAACAGTAATGACTGGCACATCATGACTGGCATGATGTGATGTGGCTGTAAAACACAGGATGAGACAAACTAACTCAAATCAGACATGTTGATCCGAGAAATTATTTCAACCTCCCTTTCAACACCCTTAAAATTTAGAAGAGTTCCTCCTAAGATTGACACAAGTAAAATGAATAAGTCCCAACAATATGCCTTCCTCACCACAACCCTGACTGGAGCACTGTGCTGTGCTTAGCATGCCTCATCATGACTAGAGAAGACCTGGATTAATCCATTTGGCTTTCTGGTGGAAAGATGAGTTGTCCCCTAGGAAATCATTGTCCACAGTTTATAGCAGAATAGTGTGTAAAAAGCCAACAGAAACCAACTAAAAATCTATCAGCCCTTGTAACTGAACCCCAAATGTGTGACACAGAGCAGCAGAGAGAAGATGGAACTCACCTCGGTGCCGTCTAAGGCAGCAGAATAGGTAGAAACAGGTAATGAATAGAGATAAAGCCCCCAAAGGAAGCAAATTATAAAGGGTCCATTGTTGGTCCACCATCTCTTCTTTGAAGGGTGGTCCTGAGGCATTCCTTGTATCTGAAATGTTAGTCAGTACTAAAGACGGCTAGGAAATATGAGATACATTAGGTAACACCCTCTGAATTGTCAGAACTTGAATGGAGTTCCAGCTGATGCCTCTATTTCCCTTTCAAGAGGCTTCTCCCAAGAACCCCAGGACTCAGTACTCTCACCCACCTCTTGCTTTATTGCTGAGCATATATGAATGACTCTAGGTTATAATTTATCTTTTGAAAAGTTTTTTATTCTGCTAGGGTTAATCCCCTGGAAAACAATATCCATAACAACTTTCAGAAAGCATTTTACCACACCCTTTCGTTACATTGTCTTATTTAATTTTCATATTCACCACTTAAGAAAAGTAAGGAATATTTTTTCTCCAGTCACTTGCCTTGAGAAGAGCAATTGTCCCAAGACTTGCCCAAAGTCTGATAGCTAGTAAATGGCAATTGGGACTCAAGCCAACATGCTTCTGAATCTAAATTGAAGTTCATTTAACACAGTGCCTTTTTGTTGTATCATAACCCTAATATCTCCAAATACTTTTATTATCTTCAGATACCTTTGGTATCTCCAGATATGCTTCTCTGGGCATACAGCTGGGTCCCATTGCTACTGATCAATGTTAAAGTGCATTAAGGCCCTTTTTGTTCATGATAGGTTGCAACATACTAGTGGGTTGTGGAACAATGTAACAGATAAAAAACAACTTCAAAAAATGAAACATAACAAAATAGAAAATATCAGAATTCATCGCATATCTTTCGATTTTGTACTTCTGTTAATATTTTTTTATGTAGGAAAGCTTTATTTCTAGATATATTAACATAGTTATATATTCCTTCCCCATATACTTGTTTTTGGGGTAAATGTGGTCACGGGCTACTGGATCTGGGCATGAAATGGTTTGGTAATTGAGCAGTAACAAATGCTGTATTGTTCATGCGGCAGCTATTGTTTAGGGTGGGCAAGCAGCCAAATCATTACCAAGAGTGACAAACTTGGCTCTCTGGGGGAGGGGAATGGATAAGAATAGGGACTAAGATTCCCACAACAGATATCCTAATACAGACAAATCCACTCAATTAAGAAGATGCAACTTGTATTACTTTCCAATCACTTAACAATCTACTTTCCTTAATTTTATTTGGCAAGTTTGATACTGACTTATAAGAGAGTGTTCTGAAGTATTTTGAGTCCATTTTGAAACAGAAAGACAAGATAATGAATTGAAATTGAAGGTGAAAACAGTGAGGATTATACTCAGGTGTGTCCAAAATCAGAGCTAGTCTCTGAGAAGACTCCTGCATTTACATACTAACAGATAATCCAATAATCCAGCTCAAAGACAGTTTGCAAAATTTGTAGATCATCACCTCAAGATCATGGACACAAAGTAAATCCCTGGGTTTATTTTGGATCTCAAACGCAGACTGTATAAATACAACACAATCTTCCTCTCTCTGCTTTGAATCCCTCTTTCCCACTCCTTAAGTATAAGGACACAATTCAGCCTATATGACACCATTTGGCATTGAATAACAAGATGAACATTCAGAAGGTGTCCCAAGTGAGTATAAAAGGCCACGAGGAAAGAAGGCTTTTGATGACATGGTGGGAACTAATTGTGAAATAAAGATTGTGCTTCTCCATGAAAAGCTGCTCAACATCACTAATTATTAGAGAGATGCAAATCAAAACTACAATGAGGTATCACCTCACACCAGTTAGAATGGGTGTCATCAGAAAATCTACAAACAACAAATGCTAGAGAGGGTGTGGAGAAAAGGGAACCCTCTTGCATTTTTGGTGGGAATGTAAGTTGATACAGCCACTATGGAGAACAGTTTGGAGTTTCCTTATAAAACTAAAAATAGAATTACCATATGACCCAGCAATCCCACTACTGGGCCTATACCCAGAGAAAACCATAATTCAAAAAGACACATGCACCCCAATGTTAATTGCAGCATTACTTACAGTAGCCAGGCCATGGAAGCAACCTAAATGCCCATTGACAGACAAATGGATAAAGAAGATGTGGTACATATATGCAATGGAATATTACTCAGCCATAAAAAGGAATGAAATCAGGTCACTTGTTGAGACATGGATGGATCTAGAGACTGTCATACAGAGTGAAGTAAATCAGAAAGAGAAAAACAAATATCGTATATTAACGCATACATGTGGAACCTAGAAAAATGGTACAGATGAACCGGTTTGCAGGGCAGAAATTGAGACACAGATGTAGAGAACAAACATATGGACAACAAGGGGGGAAAACGGCAGGGGGTGGGGGTGTGATGAATTGGG